>NC_081413.1:623150447-623295447 GCF_030272615.1 Cryptomeria japonica
GACTACTAAACCTTTCTTATACTCACGCTTATAATTATGAGAAAATGTGGATTACTTTTGTTTCCATTATTTATTACTTTTACTATTTTCTTTTGTAGTGGTGGCTACTACTGCTCCCTAGCTCATATTCTTAGGTCATGTGAAATTATTAAATACATAAAAAATTTATTAAAACAAGGATTTACTTTCCCACTACATCTTCCTTTGCCTTCAATTAATTCACTTGTTGTATCAAGATTATAAATTTAGATTTTTACTTACTCACTATCATGATTACCTAATGCAATGAGAGGAATTTTATCATTTTTTATCATGATGGTGAGTAGATAGGTACTCCTTACGAAAAAATATCTCAAATATCTCGCATGCTATGACCCTTAAGTCATATCATTTTATGGCCAATTGATGATGCCACGACAAGAAATATTCTCCTAGTAGCTTGCTAATAGAGACATATGTGTTACAAGTGCAGTTTCTATTGGATTGAAAGATTGACTTTTTAATGTCTGATACAACCACTAGACTTATAGAATCCATAGGAGGCGGTTAAGCCATGTCACAAACCTAAGTGTTGTCTTGCACAACACAAGGAGACCAAGGAAAAACACCTTGAAACAATCACCCCAAACGCAAGCGAGGGGTTTGAACCTGCAGCCAATTTTTATTTTCTTGAATTTTCTACTTAAGGTATTATTTCTCTCATACCTAGGTTAGTCTAAAAGTGATGGATTGTGAATTTGTATTTTAGTGTTATTACAAGGGTCTAAATCTAAGGATTCTTCCTTCACTACATACTCTTTAGTGCCTAAACTTAGGCTGTGGTATGTTCTCTATTCACTTTTCCTTTATAGTTTATATATTTAGCCTTCTTATTACATTATTTTGGCTAAAATTGTATTTAATTTTGCCTAAAGTTCCCTTAGAAACATCATTGGTATAGGTTATATTATTATAAAATATTTCTTAGTAGAAGGTGAACTAGAGGTGTTTTGTGAACTGAAATCCTTTCCTTTCCCTGTGGTCTTTGGATTCTATTTCTTTCCTTTGCTAGATGAATCTTTCATGTTTGTCTAAGGTGGAGTACTAACAAGTGTTGAAGCTTTTAAAGGCATCAATGTACCCATCTGAATCAACTTAGATAGTTCTCACATGATTGGAATGGAAAACTCATCAAGAGAAGACATTTTGTAGTTGGAGGCCATAGAATCCTTTGTAGCAATGAAGACAGAAACAAAGAAAGAATAGTTCAGACCAAGCTTTGCAATAATAGAAAGGATCAACTAGTCATCTTTCTTTTCAATACCTAACTACATTAGTTGAATCCTCAAGGACTTAAGCTTTGTGAAGAGGTCCTAGATCGTGTACAAATTAGAAGGATTAAGGAATATTAGCTCATTCTCTAACTGATAACTCTCCTGTTTACCAAATAGAAGCTCAAGTTATGCTGAAACTTCCTGTGGTGTATTGTAAGACTCAACACGAAACATGAGATTAGGAGAGATAATCATGCAAAGAGTGCCAAAGGTCTTGTCACATCTGTTGAACAATTTTCTCTTTTCTGCAGCACCTATAGGTTCAATTTTTGTACCCTTGGTGACTCAATATAACCCCAACTTCTTAATAGTGATCTTAATGTGAGACTTCCACTCAAGAAAATTAGAAGTAGTAAGAAGAGGCATGTTTCTTTTCTCCATGATTATGGAAAAAGTATAGATCTAAGACAAGAAAAATACAATAATAGTGTAGACACTTAAAAATAATTATTTTAATTATTTTTAATTCCTCACATAATTAATTAATTAATTATGTTAATTAAAATTATTCTCAATATTAATTAAAAATAATTAATATTGTCACTATAGCATATGATTGATTTATTTAATAAATCAATCCCTTTCTTTATTCTTCTAAAAAATCAAATCCTCACAAATCTTCCTCTTAGCTAATTAATTTCAATTAATTAGTTAACCTACATGATTCCTACAAATCATCTTCTTAATTCATCATTAACCTAATAAATTCTTCTAGAAACTTCCTAAACTCACTTAACATTATTCTTCTAATTTTTTATTCCCTCCACTCATTCTCTCTCCTAGTCAAATTCTCCTACAAATATAAATCCCACCTAACATTTCCTCTAATTCCCCTCCTAATGAGTCATTAATGGCTAATCATCATGATTAGCCACAAAGTCAACTCTTTGTCCTTTCATCCAGCCACTAGCTTTAAATGCTCTTTTTCTAGATGAATGTAAGATTTTCGAAATTTCACATTCCTCTAGGCATTTCCCTCTCCCAAGGATTTTTTAATTCTTTTTTATTCTTCTAATCCCCATAATATCCATTTTTGGAGAATTTTTAATTCCTCCAATGCATCTTGTAGAGTGTGGAAATACGAAATGCCTTTAAGGCATATTTCTTGGTCTCCACACCCTCTCTTGGACCTTGTGTGACCTCACAAGTAAATCTTAGCCCTTCATCTTGAATTCATCCTAGCCATCTGTTTTCCTCTCCTCTTCCTATAAAATAGGGTTCCATCCCTTCATTCAAAACATCTTGAAACCCAGTAAGCTTATGCTGCCCTTTTGAGCCCAAGAAATCATCTTGGCAACTTGATCATCTCATCCTTATCATTCATCCTTATCATTTGTGCACAATATTGGAGAGCCATCCACATCCAGCAATCAAAGGAGCACATCAAATGGAGCATTATCAAGAGGCGCCTTCACTTCATCAAGCTCAATCTGAAGGAGAAGGTAAAATAGTAAGGTGAAATGGTCTTTTAATGATATTTTAGCATTCTGCATGTTTATTTCATTATATTTTGATCAGTTTACCTTTCAAATTTGTTTTTCGCTCTTCATTTTAGCATGTCGGGTGGGACCCATGTCCCTAAGAACTAATGTTGTTGTGTTTTTAGGTGTTTGTGAGTTGTGAGACGCAGGTTCCAGAATAGTGCGACTGTAGAAAAAAAATTAAAAAAATAAAAAAATAAAAAATATATATATCTTTTTCACAGGTTTCAAAATTGCGGCTCTACATTTCTGCGTGATAGCTCCTCCTTATTCTATTCTATTTCTGTTTTTTTTTTATGTTTCTATTTCTGTTGCAGCACGACAGCTCTGTTATCTAATTTGTTAATTGATTTGTTATCTACTATGTTTTAGTATAATTTGTGTGAAAGTAAGAGAGTATGCTCTTGTCTATATAGACAATCAGAAATCCAGACCTTTCACTTTTCTATTCTGTTTAGCACGACTATATGTTCTGACCATAGGAAAGTGTGAAAATAGGAGAGTATGCTTTTGTCTATCTAGACAATTAGAAATCCAGACCTTTGACACTTTTTTATTTGTGTAGTGCTACTATCTGCTCTGTTAATCTGTCTGAAAATTTTAGGTGCTAACTATAGTCTGCATTTAATTTATTTATTTCCTGTTATCTTCTCTGTTTAAATATAATCTGTTCGCCCGCAGGAAAGTGTGAAAGTAGGAGAGTATGCTCGTCTATCTAGACAATCAGAAATCCGGACCTTTGACATTTTTATTTTATTCTGTTTAGTGCGATAATTTTCTCTATTAAATCTAGGGATTCTGTCTGCTCTGTTAAATCTAGGGTTTCTGTTTTGTTAAATTTAGGGTTTCTGTTCTGTTAAATTTAGGGTTTCTGTTCTGTTAAATTTAGGGTTTTTGTTCTGTTAAATCTAGGGTTAAAAAAAAAAAAAAAAACTATTTTTTCGCCATATCTTCTTTATCTTGACTCCATTTTCCTCCAAATTTCCCCAGATTCTCTGCATTTCCATTTTCCACATTTTCTTCCTTGGGGGCCTTATCTCAAAAATCCAATTTTTGGAGCACAAAATCCCATATTCCTCTATTTTTAGGGTTTGCCATAACTTCTTCCCCTTTTATCCAATCACCTCCAAATTTTTCCCATATTATCCATCTCCAACTTTTGCTTCTTTGCCCCTCTTTGACAAATTTTCCCATTCCTTCATCTCTCCTCCAAAATCCCTATTTTTTGCTTGCCTATCCCTTGGAAAGTGGCAAAAACCTAGTCAAACCCCATTTACCCATCAAAGCTTTCTTCAAATCCACATTTGTCATTAGTAAAAAAGTTTTTATTCATGTTTTTCTATTCATTCCCAGAAAATAAAAATAAAATAATATTTTTGTCATTTTGTTGTTTTTTGAAGGACGCTTATTGAAGACTATTTTTCCAAACTACTAATCAAGTTGTTTTGCAGGACGCTTTTAGAAGACTCCATTTTTCAAACTACTAATCAAGTGGTTTTGTAGGTTGCCTAGCTGATTCAACCAAATATTGTGCATTTATTTAAATTAGGCACCTAGATATTAATTAAAATGGAATGAATCATTGTCTTATTTGTCTTTAAGAAAAGCGTAAAGGTAGGAAAGTATGCTCTCATCTTATTAGACGATTAGAAATCCAAACCCTCCAACCTTTTCTTGTTTGATTGTGTGTTTACCTCTAGCGGGCCTGCCCTCCCAACTTGCTCTTTTAGAAGGTAAGAGGGGAACAACCCAAGTGAGTACACCTAGACCCGGGGTTCCCAACTCACTATAATAAATAGGCCATTGACTATGAAAGGGTTAATGGTTGGGGCTATATGAGAGTTCACTCTCACATTGGGTGCTTAGTAGGATCCTAGAGATCTCAATCATGCTTGCATGACTACTAAGTTCTTGGTGCTTCATTGGGCTATAGGCCTCAATTGCGCTTGCGCAACTTCGAAGGGTAGCTCCTAACGGGAAGACTTACTAAACACCTTGTTCATAGTGGCCAAAAACCTTCTAGTCATTGGTGCAGGAGGTCGGACCTCCGAAGTGGCCCATATTCTTACGGCCCTTAGTAGAGACACAAAGTTCGCCATGAGGAGTTTTCTTGGGAATTGATGCTTGGCTGCCCCGAGAAGTGAGTGATGTGGAGGGGAGCCAGTGGGGTCAAGCATCTAAGTGTCCGCTTTGGGTAAGCGTAGATGGGAAACCAATTGGGATCTAATGACTATTGTCCTTGCCAGCCTTAAGAATGTTGTATATAAGCATGAGTGTCTTTGAGATAATATGCATTTAATCATTGTGTTTGCTTTGTTTGATATATACTTGCCAAGAATAGACTAAAAACACATCACTATCCCCAAACACTTTGCAAAAATATTTGTCAAGACATAAACAAATTGTCCAAGTCATTACCCACACCAAGTCCAAAATTGCGTCAAAACTCCATCTGTCCCATTTTTCATAAGCCTAAGAGAGAAGCTAAGAGTTTATCCTCTACTTCAACATTCAAGTTTGTCCTTTAAAACACCTACTATCGTCCAAATTAGGGTGGTCATATCCCTTCATACAACTTGTCATTTAAATAGATCCTTCATGTTCATGCCAAAGACAACCTAGTCTTCAAGTTTTCTTCTAAACCATCACTACCATACCTTCTTCATCAATCATCCTCAAATTTCTTAAGTCCCTTCATCCTCAAATTTCTTAAGTCCTTTCATCACAAATTTCTTAAGTCCTTTCATCCTCAAATTTCTTAAATCCTTTCATCACACAAATTTCTTAAAATCCTTTCATCCTCAAATTTCTTAAGTCCTTTCATCACAAATTTCTTAAGTCCTTTCATCCTCAAATTTCTTAAATCCTTTTATCCTCAAATTTCTTAAGTCCTTTCATCACAAATTTCTTAAGTCCTTTCATCCTCAAATTTCTTAAGTCCTTTTATCACAAATTTCTAAAATCCTTCCATCACAAATTTTCTAAGTCATTTCATCACAATTTTCCTAAGTCTTTTCATCACAAATATCATGTATGGTCGCAACTCGATCCCAAAAGAAAAAGATGGCTGATCAACAATATGGCATGCCAAACATTGGTGTCCTATATGAAGATCCCACACAAGATCATACACAAAGTGGGCAACCAAGCGATCAAGATCAAAGCCAAAATCTTGACATGGTTAACCAAGATGAACTTTGTCCAGAAGTGCAAACTTTCCTAGCGGATTCTTATAACCAAGAGATGATGGAAATGTTTATTAAACACAATCCTACTACACTTCTGAAAACTCTTCTTGAACATGGAGCTCAACTTCCACCTGAATTTAATAGATCCGCTCTCGTCCAACAACCACAAGGAGACCTCGCTCCCACACAAAGTGCTGCACCTACTATTCAAACTCAATCAATTGCAACCCCATCAATCATCCAAGCCCAATCAATGCCACCCGCGACACCTCCCACCATGGTCTCCATCCCATCTTCTTCCTCCTTACCATCCATACCACTATCAAATCCAATCTCATGCATTCTCCAACAAACTTCTATACCACATCCTTCTATTCAACCACATATTTCTATTCCACAAACTTCCCTTTCTCCAAACAATGTCACAAATTTTATCCAGACCACATTCAATCCCATCACAACAGTTGGCAGACAGCAACCAACTATCACACAAACCCCAGCGACATCTGTCATCACATCCCACGTTCCCACCTCCTCATCATATCAATATATTGGTGGTGGTGCACCTTCTTTAGTTCATCCAATTCTTGGGGCAAATACAATCCATCAATATCAAAGTCCACAACAAGACCTCATCAAGGAAATTCAAGACATGAAAAATATCATCAAAAACATGATAGAAAAGACTAATAAAAGGAAAGCTTACTCATTCAAAGAGTTTTGCCCTTGTCCTTACGACCCATCTATATCAGTTGCACCATATCCCCTAGGATTTGAGATCCCTAAATTCACCAAGTATGAAGGCAAAGGAGACCCCCGCGACCATGTTCGAGAATTCCACATCTTATGCCAAGAAGTCTCCTATAGTGACCTTTATCTTCGTAGACTCTTTCCCAAGAGTCTCATGGGAGACGCCCTGGCATGGTTCTCATCTTTACCACAAGGTTCCATTGTCTCTTTTCCAGACTTGGCAGAAAAATTTGTGGCCCACTATGCATACAACATGGGTAATGATGTTTCTATGATGGTCCTATGTAATACAAAACAAAGGCCTGGAGAAGCCTTCGCCAATTTCCTACAAAGATGGCGACATCTTATCAAAAAATTCCACTAGGACATGCCAGAACAATATCAAATTGAACTATTTCAAAAGAATTTGGTACCTAAACTTTCAAGACCTTTAATATCTCAATGTATCAAATCCTTCCAAAAATTGACCGATAAGGGCCTCGCCCTCGAACATGTCTTGTTGGAGGAAGGAACCTTGAAACATTACCAGAAGTCATCACAAATTTCTTCCTCTTATCATAACGACAAGCCAAAATTCTGGGCTAAAAATAAAAACGTGGTCAATGATGGTGTAACTGATGCAAAGCAGGTCCAAACCATGGCCATTCCCCCAAAATCCACCACCAATATTCATCAATTCAACAATCAAAATAATTCAAATCAATCTCAAAAACCTCACAACAATGTCTCAATCTAGGGACGACCACCCCGATCGAATAACAAGACTCCAAGAGATTTTACTCCTGTTGCTGAGTCTATTGAAGTGGTGTTTCAAAAACTTGTCCAAGCAGGTATAGTGGTTTTTCCAATCACTCGCCCATTTGATCCCAATCAACCTAAACCAAGATGGTATAATGAAAATGAGTATTGTGAATACCATCATATCAAGGGACATGATACATGAAAGTGTATGAAACTGAAGATCTATATACAAGATCTCATTGATAGAGGTGAGATTGAGGTAGCAAATGCAAAACCTGGTAATAACAATGACAAACTCAAAATGTACCAGCAACCCTTCCCGAAGCATGATAAAGGAAAAGGCTCATCATCTAACACAATGGGTTATGACTACGCTAATCACGTAACCGGTTTTGATTTTTTAGTAAGTCGCATTGAACCTGTAGACAATCATGTCAATGTCATAACCATCTAAGGAGTTAATCCTCCTTCTTCCCAAAGCAGACCAAATCTGGCTAGAATAATCATTCAAGGTGCCATGCCTTGCACCTCCCATTTCCAGAATGATTGCAATGCAAATACATGCCAAGGAAGAGTCACCATCCAAGGAGTTCCTCCCCCACCAAACCCTCCACCCATGTCTTCCACCCACTGATATGACCTCCTTGATCAACTTGGGAAGACACCCGCACAAATCTCCATTTTGGAACTTCTCAAGACTTCTCCGATCCATAAAGAAATTTTGGAACAAGCCCTTCTCCAATCACGCGTTACTGATAACATCAATGCCACCCAATTTCAAACCCTCATTGGAAACCTTGCTGCCCAGCAGCACATTGTATTTAACTCCAAAGATGCTCCCGTAGATGAGGACCATAACAAACCTTTGCACATCGAAGCTCTCATCCACAAGCACAAGGTCAAATGTATCCTAATAGATGGTGGATCCAGGCTTAATCTGTGTACATACAAATTGATAAAATAATTGGGACTTTCTGAGGATCTGATAGACACATTAGGAAGGATCACAATAAAGGCATATGATGATGCAGAAAGAATTTGAAACCCCTTGCCAAGTACTCGATCTGGATATCCCCTACAACATTCTCCTCGAGAGGCCATGGATTCATTCCTTGTAGGCCGTACCCTCCACCTATCACCAATGTATCAAATTCCCCTATAATGGAAAAGTGATCACTAGCAAACGTGATCCCCAACCTTTTCAATATTGCAAACTATTAGAGGGGAAGCATCCGTATCATTGCCCACTAAATAGACCTTCGCCAATGCCTCCATCTGACACATCAAATGTTGCCTCCACATCATCCCAACCAAATAATCAAATCAAGATCTTGGACAATGGCTATGGAGAATACAAATTGGAGGACGTCTTATTAATAGGCAACCTCCCTCTCTCTCCTAAGTCATTTGGAAAACCAAAAGAGCTAAAAAAGGACCCAAAACCAGTCATGCAATGCCAAAACACCACCTTCCAGTAATGGGGCCCACTTGATAATGAGAACCTCAAAGCAGATATCTCTTCATGGCTGTACCGGGAACAGGATGATGATCCAACAAGAATATCCAAAGAAATGTACCCAAAAGCATTTGCCATAGTTGAAAAAATGGGTTACAAAGGACACGGTCTAGGACCAGAGGAGAAAGGAAGAAAAGCACCCATAAATCCTATCTCCTACAGATACAACAAAGGCTTGGGGTACACCCCGGTGCCTAAGATTACTATCGCCGGTGCCCCTTCTAGTCCTTCTTTGAATATCGAAAGCATTGACGAAGAGGAATTCCACGAAATGCCTTATGAATATGAGAAAGATACCTTCTTTGACGCTTACATCAATACCATCACCCCCGTAACCCCTCCCACTTCACATGAGCTACATCTTGTCCATCCTAAACTCATTGACTAGGGCCAACAAGATAAACCTAATTTAGATATCTGCGCCGACGATAATGCTCTCATTGCTCTCCTAACAACGCAAAATATGGAAGACTATAATAGAATTGAGGGTATTCAACTACATGAAAAGGGATACTTTGGTA
Source organism: Cryptomeria japonica (assembly GCF_030272615.1). NCBI lineage: Eukaryota > Viridiplantae > Streptophyta > Pinopsida > Cupressales > Cupressaceae > Cryptomeria > Cryptomeria japonica. Next base: position 623,159,958 of record NC_081413.1, read on the forward strand.
GTCAAGTCAATGCCCTTATCCACAAAAAAGATAATAAAAGAAAAAGATATGATTTCCTAGGTGAAAACCTCCCTAAAGTGCCTTTGGATGAACAAGAAATAAAAACAAAGGGCGTATCTGAAAGTGAAAACCTGGAAAAGGCACTTGACGGTGAGGGATTTGACCTCCCTACCATTGGTTACCTTCCACAGGACAAATCAAATTTGTTGATAGAAGAAACAGACAGCATCAACATGGGCATCGAAGTCATTCCAAAAAATGTGCTCATTGCCAAATCCCTCACCAAAATCAAGAAACAAGACTTCATCAACTTCCTTACAGAGGTTAAAATCAATTTTGCATGGTCCTATTCTGATATGTCAGGGTTGGATCCTACCTTGGTGGTTCACAATCTCGCCGTCCGCCCAGATGCAAAACCTATAAAACAAAAACTCCACAAAATGCACCCGCATATTGCTCTCTTGGTCAAGGCATAACTTCAAAAGTTGTTAGACGTAGAATTTATCAAACCCATAGACTATGCTGAATGGATCTCCAACATTGTACCTGTCGACAAACTTGCTAGGGGCATCTGTATCTGCATCGATTTTCAAGATCTAAATATAGCTTGTCCTAAAGACGATTTCCCGCTCCCAAACATAGATATGATTGTGGATCTTACAGCAGGACATGAAATGCTATCACTAATGGATGGGTTTCCTGGATACAACCAAATTAGGATAGCAGATGAGAATCAACATAAAACTACATTCACAACACCATGGGGTACTTTTTGTTACCGGGTCATGCCTTTTGGCCTTAAAAATGCTGGAGCTACATATCAATGGGCAATGACAACAATTTTTCATGACCTCTTGCACAAAATTATGGAGGACTATGTGGATGATCTGCTAGGCAAATCCAAGACAAGACAAGAGCACATCCCTATTCTAAAACAGATCTTCGAAAGATTGGAAAAATACAAGCTGCGCCTAAATCCCAAAAAGTGTGTGTTTGGCGTCACATCGAGAAAACTACTAGGATTCATTGTTTCCCGCAGAGGCATCAAGGTTGATCCCACAAAGATAAAAGATATTATGGAAATGCCTCCACCAAAAACTCTCAAACAACTATGCAGTCTCTAGGGAAAACACCAATCTGTCAGGCGTTTCATTTCACAGCTAGTTGACAAGTGCCATCCATTTGCACACCTGTTACGTAAAGACACAAAATTCAAATGGGATTGCCTCTGTCAAAAGGCCTTTGAAAAATTAAAAGAATATCTAGCATCACCTCCAATTTTGATGCCACCTACCCCTGGAAAACCCCTCATTTTGTACATATGTGCTACTATAGTGGCATTGGGGGCATTACTGGCACAAACAGATGATCAAGGGAAGGAACACGCCATTTACTACATCAGTCAGACATTGGTAGGATATGAACTCAACTACACCCCCATTGAAAGAGCATTTTTGGCATTAGTGTTCAGCACACAGAAACTATGATACTATATGCTAAACAACAAGACAAAATTAATTGCTAAAATTGATCCACTTAAATATCTCCTATCAAAAGCTTCTCTCACTGGCAGAACGGCTAAATGGGTCATGGTTCTAAGTGAGTTTGACATCGAATATGTGGACAGAAAGGCAATCGAGGGACAAGTTATTGTAGAACAGTTGGCTGAAGCTCCACTTCCAGGTGGTCACCCTCTTCTCATAGAATTACCAGATGAGTTCATTATAACTGTTACCACATCCTCCACATGGCAATTGTATTTTGATGGCTCCTACACTCAAAATGGATCGGGGGCAGGAATATTATTGGTCACACCTCAAGGAGATGGCATCCTCAAATCATACAAGATAGCCTTTGCATGTACCAACAACATAGCAGAATACGAGGCCCTCATCATAGGTTTATGCTTGGCTATCCACTAGAAAATAAAGGAGTTACAAGTTTATGGTGATTCTCAGCTCATTATAAAACAAGTCAATGATGAATACCAGACAAAAGATGATAAACTCCTTCCCTACTGTACCATGGTTGAAGATCTTAAACAACATTTCATGGCAATCAAGTTTGATCAAATCCCACAAATAAACAACAAGGTTGTAGATGCAATGGCCACCATTAGCTCCCTCCTTCAAATGCCAGCACACAGTCACAAGTGCGAGTTCTTGGTCGAGCAATTGTTTATACCAGCATACGACCTACTAGAATCTGAAATGGTGTGTGTTCTCGTTGGTCTAGAGTCCCCTTGGTACCAAGAAACCTTCGCTTTCCTCAAAGACAACACCATTCCCTCACATCTCACCAAAACCCAACAACAAACTTTCATCCGCCGATGTGCCTATTACACCATCCTTGCAGACACCTTGTTCAGAAGGCATTTTGATGGCTCCCTCCTAAGGTGTTTAGATAAACAAGAAGCAGAATGGGCATTACATGAAGTACACAAGAGTATCTGTGGGGCACACTCAAGTGGACTCACGTTGGCTAAAAAACTTTTGAGAACATGATACTATTGGCCTAAAATGGAAGAAGATGCATACAATTATGTGAAGAAATGCATCCCTTGCCAGTAGCATAGCGACAAGATTCATGCACCGTCACAAGAATTGTAGCCATTCATTACACCATGGCCCTTCTCGCAGTGGGGGCTCGATCTCATTGGAAAAATCCACCCTTCATCTTCCAATGGACATAAATTCATTATCACCGCCACCAAATACTTCACCAAGTGAGTAGAAGCTATCCCTCTTACTTTCACCATCAGCAAGCAAATATCCAAATTCATCCTGAACTACCTAATCTGCCGATATGGCATCCCAAAAGTTATCATCACAGATAATGGTAAACAATTTAAAAACCAGGATGTCAAAGAACTCTGCCAAAAATTCAACATCCAACACCGCTTCTCCACTCCATATTATCCCCAAGGCAATGGCCAAGCTGAGGCTTCTAATAAAACCCTAATAAAAATCCTCAAAAAGATAGTCAATGAAGCGGGCCGTGATTGGCACCTCCAAATCCATCCTGCATTGTGGGCCTACCGCACCTCCATCCACACCCCCACAGGTGCCAATCCTTATTCTATAGTATTTGGTTCCGAAGCTATCCTTCCCCTTGAGATCAAGATCCCCTCTCTAAGGGTATTGGTGCAAAACATCCTACCAGAGGAAGAATACAGAATTGCCCACTTACAAGAGCTAGAATTGATAGATGAAAGGCGCCTCAAGGCCTTGAATAATATCTAGGTATATCAAAACCATCTACGCATGAGTTATCATTAAAAAGTCAGAACCCGAGAATTCCAAGCTGGTGATCTTGTCCTCATGGAGAATCAAAAAAATCTACAAGAAAGAGAAAATAAAGGCAAGTTCGAGCCTAATTGGCTTGGACCATATGTAATCACAACGAAATATGGATCAGGAGCTTATTAGTTGGCTACTCCTATAGGCAATCCTTTGGATGATCCAATGAATATCATGCACCTCAAAAGGTTTTATGCTTAGTCCTTAGAAAGTCTTAAATTGTCAAAAAAATAAAAAAAATGAGAAAAAAGATCCTAAAAAAACCGTCACTTTGGTGCAAACCTGGCACACAAGCACCTTATGATACAAAAAAAAAAATCAGAAAAAGAAAGAAAAACAATTCGTGGCACTATGGGCAAGTATCTTGGTGAAAACATCTATGCAGGCACCAAGGTAAATAACCAGATCCACTGTCTATCATGTCGATACTACAAATCATCTGCCATCCAGCCCACCCATGCACAACATTCCTTCTTTTCTTCCTCCCAATAAAACATGAGTATGATGATGAGTCTTCGCCTGAGTCATGAACAAGAAATGTTCCAGTGAAACTGAGCTTTTATGCCTTTGTATAAGCTTCAAGAAGTCTTGAGAAACAATCGCAAGTCCATCCTAGTTCTACTCTTGGCAAGAGGTATCATTTGGTCACAAGGAAGAGACTTGTTAGATTTTGTTAGATCTTTTCATATAGGCTTGCATCTTTTGCCCTATGACTGCCACTATTTATGACTACCTGGGTTCTTCCATATCTAGGTATGTTATGATAGGTGCATACTGGGGCATATTTCATAGTATGGCATGTTTTGGATCCTTCTTGTATAAACCAGCGACCTGGTACTAGTGTTTATCAACACTTACCTTCTCATGTACAAGAGGTATCGGTGTGTTTGAGGGTTTCCTTGCATGAACCCACAACTTTGTATTAGTGTTTCTTAACACTTGCATTATTGTGTGCAATAAATTCCCATTTGTCTGCAAAGTCAGTCCACGCCCTGTGTTTCTCATGGCATCCTAATTTCTATAATCAGTGGTGCAAGTCACTCAGGGCAACATCAAACTAGGTTGGCTCTCCACATTTGTTATGCACAAAATCTCAACATCATTCCATCAAATCCTAAACTCAATAATCCCATGGAGTTCTCAATTACCCCCATTTTCCTCCGTGGTCTCACATCTCGTATTCTTCTTTCCAAATACCTCACAACTGCTTCATATTTTTTCCTCATTTATCCCTTCCACCCTAATTTTTCTTCCTCTATTTCTTCCTCACATAATCAATTCTGATTCTGATTCATGTCTTATACAGGATGTATCCTTCCTGAAACCAGATGCTCTGATCATGTCTTATACAAGATGTTTCCTTCCAAAAACCAGATGTTGTGATCGAGCATGTCTTATACAAGATGAATCCTTCCTGAAACCAGACGTTGTGATCGATCATGTCTTATACAGGATGTATCCTTCCTGAAACCAGATGCTCTGATCATGTCTTATACAGGATGAATCCTTCCTGAAACCAGACGTTGTGATTGATCATGTCTTATACACGATGTATCCTTGCTGAAACCAGACGCTCTGATCATGTCTTATACAGGATGAATCCTTCTTGAAACCAGACGTTGTGATCAATCATGTCTTATACAGGATGAATCCTTCCTGAAACCAGACGTTGTGATCGATCATGTCTTATATAGGATGAATCATTCTTGAAACCAGACATTGTGATCGATCATGTCTTATACAGGATAAATCCTTCCTCAAACCAGACGTTGTGATCGATCATGTCTTATACAGGATGAATCCTTCCTGAAACCAGATGTTGTGATCAATCATGTCTTATACAGGATGAATCCTTCTTGAAACCAGACGTTGTGATCAATTATGTCTTATATAGGATGAATCCTTCCTGAAACCAGATGCTTTGATCATCTTTTTCTTATACAGGATGAATTCTTCCTAAAACCAGACTGAATCTATATCTTATCAATCAAATCGATTAAAATTTTTCAATCTTACCAACCTAAGAAATCAAGCTAATCAAAGAACTTGCTTTTTCATCACATCAAACCTATTGGGACATCAATTTCACAAAACTCTAAAGATAAAATACCTCAAGGGTGAATTCACAAAGCTGGTTCCCACTTTTGCCAACGAAGGAATTTGGTGAAAGTAGGAATTTCGGATTTGCCAGTGTTCGAGCGAAATACAAATGTTCGCTCGGACTACCCCTGGGAGTCCGAGCGAACCAAATTGTTCAGTTGGGTTCGCTCGAACATCTAGTGGGTTCGCTCGAACATCGAGCGTGCCAAAATTGAGCTCACTTGTTCGAGCGAATGGGGGTTTGCTCGAACCCCTTTTGGTTCGAGCGAACCCAATCCGATCGAACTCGTGTTCGTTCAAACCCCAAAAATTAGAAGTTTCTCCCAAAAAATTTCAAAGTTCTAAAGAATTAATGACTTTGGGGCTCTGGTTCAATGCATGAATGAAATAATCTTGATAACCCAAAAATATTAGATGGTAGTACTCGAAGCAAGCTTTCCAACGAATATAATTTTGTTATATTTTGAATTTATTATGTTCTTGATTTTTTAATTTTATTAAAAATTGGTTTTTCACCGAACATGAACTTCTCTGTTCAACGCATTGGAAAAAATAAGAAACTAATTCAAAAAAAATTTGAAAAATATCTATGCCCTTGGTATTGATGTCTTCTTTCTAACAAAAAAAAATAATTGAATTTTGATTTATATAGAACAAGTTATGTGTTCAAACGTAAACCTATGTTTGAATTATGACTAGTCGGACTTCAAAACTTTATAAAATGAAAAATATTGAACATATCGCTATAAAACCAAATGCAAGCCCTGGATATTGATGTTACAAACCAAAATTCGAAAGAATTGAGTTTTTATCATTTATAGAAAAAAAGTTATGTGTTTCGGGAGGCACATCACTCTTAAAAAATGTAGTTTGTTGTAAAAAACTACTTTTCGAGGGAGATGGAAATTTTTTAAAAAAATCTTTCAAAAAAATTTGAAAAAAATGTATATAGAATCTACAAACAAAATGCTAGAAATCACTAATTTACATCATCTTCAAATTTTTAATAGTTTAAAAGTTATAGTTCTCGGAAGTTGAAGATTATTTTAAAAATGTACATCTCAGTGTCAAAAGTGGCAAAAAAGTGGGAACCATTATTGTGAGTTCACCCTCAATTGATCTCCCGAGGGGGCATCACCATACAGTAATCTATCAATCAAGAGCCGGGGCATCCTATCAAACCAATATAAACATCAAAACAAGATTATTCTTTGAATCAATGTGTCATCACACCTCGCTTCAAAGAGGGGCAAAATGTACACTTAAAAATAATTATTTTAATTATTTTTAATTCCTCACATAACCAATTAATTAATTATGTTAATTAAAATTATTTTCGATGTTAATTAAATATAATTAATATTGTCACTATAGCATATGATTGATTTCTTTAATAAATAAATCCCTTTCTTTATTCTTCTAAAAAATCAAATCCTCACAAATCTTCCTCTTAGATAATTAATTTCAACTAATTAGTTAACCTACATGATTCCTACAAATCATCTTCTTAATTCATCATTAACCTAATAAATTCTTCTAGAAACTCCCTAAACTCACTTAACATTATTCTTCTAATTTTTTATTCCCTCCACTCATTCTCTCTCCTAGTCAAATTCTCCTACAAATATAAATCCCACCTAACATTTCCTCTAATTCCCCTCCTAATGAGTCATTAATGGCTAATCATCATGATTAGCCACAAAGGCAACTCTTTGTCCTTTCATCTAGCCACTAGCTTTAAATTCTCTTTTTCTAGATGAATGTAAGATTTTTGAAATCTCACATTCCTCTAGGCATTTCCCTCTCCCAAGGAATTTTTAATTCCTTTTTATTCTTCTAATCCCCATAATATCCATTTTTGGAGAATTTTTAATTCCTCCAATGCATCTTGTAGAGTGTGGAGATACAAAATGCCTTTAAGGCATCTTTCTTGGTCTCCACACCCTCTCTTGGACCTCGTGTGACCTCACAAGTAAATCTTAGCCCTTCATCTCGAATTCATCATAGCCATCTATTTTCCTCTCCTCTTCCTATAAAATAGGGTTCCATCCCTTCATTCAAAAATCTTGAAACCCAGTAAGCTTATGCTGCCCTTTTGAGCTCAGGAAATCATCTTGGCAACTTGATCATCTCATCCTTATCATTCATCCTTATCATTTGTGCACAATATTGGAGAGCTGCCCACATCCAGCAATCAAAGGAGCACATCAAGTGGAGCATTATCAAGAGGTGCCTTCACTTCATCAAGCTCAATCTGAAGAAGAAGGTAAAATAGCAAGGTGAAATGGTCTTTTAATGATATTTTAGCATTCTGCATGTTTATTTCATTATGTTTTGATCAGTTTACCTTTCAAATCTGTTTTCCCCTCTTCAAATAGAGCCCAAAAATTGGAACTTAGTACGTCTAAAAAAGTATTGTAGAGCTCATATCAGAGGAAGGCAGAATAGGACTAGAACACACACTGTTGATTTCAGAAGGAAGAAACAAAAATATGGTTAAAAAACTATAAATAAGGACTCGAGATCTGGATAGAGTTCTAAATCATCTTTTCAGTGATATTTCATTTGCAAAAACCAGAGTCCGAATGGACAAGATATGCCCCTGGGAGTGCAAACAACAAATTCTGACTTCAACTAGTGAAAAACCCTACTAAATGAAAATATAAAAAAAAAACTTTGACAAATTAATCCATCTCAGAAAGAGCTTTCCAATGATATATGGTTTATTGAAAAACACTTCTATTTTCTCAAGTTAGAGCAAAAAAACAATCCCCTTGTTAAATAGGCCTTGAGAAAAAAACTTACCCCCCCTTGTTGTGGGTCAGTAGCTCCTTGGCGGAGGAGTCACACAACTCGAGCAGGAACGGAGCATGGCAGGTTGAGCGGTGGTGGAGCCTATGAGACCGGGTGGTGGTGGTGGGAATTAAGCCGCTAATGGTTGTCATTAACCCCTGACAGCTGGTAGTTGCCGCAGCCATGAGCGGCTATGGCCATTGTAGTTCTGGGAGACCGTTGGTAGTTAACAAACTGACAGAAGGTTAAAAAAACCATCGGCAGTAAAAATATCCGCTAAATAATTTTTTTTTTTTTTTTGATGAAATTTGATAATTTCATACCTATATGGCCTAATAGATAAAAAAATTTGCCCCTGATACTCCTATAACTAAAATAGGTTGAATTAGATATCAAAATTCAAGGAATCGACTTTCTAAATCCAACCGTGAGGTCCTTTTGGTCCGAAAAAGCTTTGAATTTTTAGGTACCCTCTAAAACAAAGAAAAAACCTTGAACTTCGAACCCTTTTAAAATGGACTTTGTATATTGGATTTTAGTGAAACGAAAGGTGATCCTGACTTTCTTAAGCCTTCTAGAACTAATTGTGTGATCCAAAGTAACCCAAGATGAACAATTTGTTGTGCATGAAAATAATCTCCAAATAATCGAACAAGAATCTTCAGATCTAGAGTAGTAATACCATATTAGAATTCATGAAATGCGAATCCTGCAAGCCTAGTTATCTTATGCAACCTATCACAAATAAGGAGAAAATTGAAATAAATAAATAATTGAAGGTGGAGTCTACAAGATAGACTGAGAGTTTGAAACACAATGCATGAATCAAGTCGTGTATGTACAAAAGGAATAATAGACTAATTAATGCATAAAACTCTAAAAAATCGAAACATAGTTTGCTTTAATGCATAAAACTCTTAAAAATCTAAACATAGTTTGCTTTTTCCTAGTTTGCATTATGCCTGGAGAGAAATATTAATTAATTATTTTTAATTAATTAATTAACTAAATAATAAATTATTTAATGAATTAATACTATGAAATGAATAATTAATATATAAATTATTTATTCCAACAATCTTAACATAGAATAACCAACAATCTTAACATAGAATAAAATTTTAACATCGATGAACTCCCACACTTCTATTTCACTTAGGTATTCCTTCATTTATCTCCCTTGCTCCACTCACTTACTTCTCATGCCTCTATTTATCACCTAATTTGATTGCTACAATGTGAGCGAATGACAACCAGGGCTTGCGAGGGTTTTTATTGGCCATAAGGCATCTTATTAGTGAAAAATAAGGCATCCTATTAGTGAAAAAAATAGATGACTTTTGGTAGCCCAGGGACAAGGATGCCATGCCTATTAATGGCATACCATTTCGCTTTATCCAACACCCATTTTTTAATTCTCTTCTATTATTTTCTTTACCTTTTCTTCTTATCTTTTATTTCTTTTAATTTTCTTTTATATTACTTATAATTCATATTTTCTTTAGGTTTATTACCATTATCTTACTTGCCATAATATTTTTAATTCATTTTTTCTCTATACTTTATTGTATATCAAATAGCCTCCACTCTAAGATATCATGATAAGGGGAAGACATGGGATCTAAATCAACTCTCTGACTAGTTGGAGATAAGTTTCCTTCAAAACCTGTTTGATTCTTAATCAAAAAGATTAATGAGATTTTTTTTGGTTGTGTACACTAGGTGTCTCACCTTTTATTAACATCTGATTTTAAGGTTCGTTCCCAATATAGGTTACTAGGTTACACATTAAGGATGACAAAAATCTAGGAACTCATGAATTCTCTCACACATTTGTCATTATCCTACCAGCCTAATAAATATATAAATATAACAATTTGAATGATAAAATGGATACCATGAAATTAGTAAATTTCTATTATTTAAAAATTGTTTTGAATTTTTATTTCAATTTTAAAATCCATTGTATTGATAATTAAGCCCATTTGAGCATGCAAAATAGTATTTGTGGACATAGTCTTATGTCTAGGATTTCACCTTCCTACAAATTACATTGTAATGAAAAAATATTAACACAAAATAAAGTCTTTGTGTCTACCAAAGTGTAACAATCTTATAGATATTAATTTACACTTAAAATTCTAATACTTTATATTAAAGAAATTCTATTTTTCCCCCTATTTTGAGAATCAACTAATTGTCCTCCTTGCTATCTATCTATCTATATATATATCCATTACACATGTAAAACAACTAGCCAAATGAAATAATTATCACCTCATATTCATAATTGCCCTCCAACTTTGATAGTGAAGCAGAAAGGAAGTTATCATATTTATAGTTTGGCCAATAATACTTCCTCTAGTAGTCTCTTCTCAAAATTAACAATCATGTTGAGTTTTGTGCTCATTTGTAGATTTAGAATTGTCATAGTTTTATTTTATTTTTAAGAATGTTGTTTTTATAAAAATGTTATGTAATTCTTACTTGTGAATGGGAATTAGGTTTTATTTTGGATAATTTATGTTTTGTTATATATTATAAGTATTTAAAAAAAAATTAAGGTTAGTATATTATAATTAATGTTAATATGTGGGGATCAAATTTTATAGTAAATAATGATTGTATAAAATTAGTTTTGGTAAAAAAATTGTATATTGAAATCAACAATTTACCTGTGATGCATTGGAACTAATTTCTACACATTGAACCAAGTTTTATAGAAAATAATTGATATGTTGACTATAGAGTACCAAATAAAACTTAATCATGAGAATTTATACTTGAAAAGCTATATAAATACTAGCAATACATTCTATTTTCCATCAGAACTCACAAGCTCCTCTAACATAGTAAAAAGGTATTCAGAAAGGAAAGGACCTTAACCTAAACAGGAGAATGGCTTCAACCCATAACAGGTTAAAATTATGCTTCACACTCTCTATTAAATAATTAATGTCATTTCCTTATGCATTTTTCTATTTGCAAATTCTTTATTCTAGTAGAATAGAAAGGAGTTATTTTGTGTAAAATTAAGGTATTATTGAAATATTCTAATTCAATATTAATTTGTGACTTTTTTCTCTTATAGTCAAGATGACCAAATAAAAAAAAATAATGGAGGTATGTTATCTTCTCTTTTCTATAAAATTTGAAGTGCATTAAATCTTTTAATTTGCCTAGTGTAATATTAATAGACATCCTTCAATAAATTTAATAAAAGTGTAAAATCTCCCTTACTATAAATGTCTATATTTGTAAGCCACCTTAGATTTACAGTTTATATTTTAGGTCATTATTGGGAGACCGAATTAGCATAATTAAAAAAAAAATTATATAAAAATGAATTTTGCAGTTGAAAATAGGCAACTGCAGAATTCAAACCAAACTCCTCATCCTCAAATAAGGAGGATACTAGATACACCCAGATCAGTTAGGGATTATTTGAGATTGGCGCGGAAGAAAGGTAAGTGAAAAGTCTTCCCTTCTTCCCTTTTAAATTGGATTTTTCTGTTGTCTTCCCTTCTTTCTTTTTGATGGTAATGTTTGTTGACCTAATACAGGTGAAGAAAATCAGATGCATCAAGAAGAACATGGTTTCAAGAATGTCCAGCACTAAAGATTTATTGAATAAATAATTTGTTTACAAATTTTGCAAAGAAGAATTAGACATATTGAGCAACCTTCTTTATATAAAACTGGTTGGATCTAGTGAAAACTTTTGTGGTGTTATATTTTAATTTAAGATTTGTTTTTGCATGTTGGACAAGGATTTGTTATAAATATGTGATTCTAAATCTTTTTTGTGTTTCGGAATATTATAATGATATATTTTGATATTGCTCAATCATCATATATAATTTCCATGTTCTTGTTATCACTTGTTTGATCTATTTGTACACATTAATTATATATATAAAAAATTTCAATTTGTTTTATATTTATTCTCGAAAACATTTTTCTTTCTGCCTTGTATGATTCTTGAAAAATATTCAAAAAAATATATATTCTGTTGAACTCATTAATACAAATATATATTATCTTTGTATAACATTCAAATATATTGAATACATATTTTAGGACCTTACATAACATATTCAAAATTCTTTTTTAAACCACTCCTTTCTCACATTTGCAAGTTGCATACATTGAAAAACAAATAACATTCCAATGGTCTCAACAAATTGCAGCACCTTAAAATTTTTTCTTTTAATTTATTTATTTTTAAAACATTTCACCATAACACTATTTTTTATAACAGTAAATTCAGCATCTAAATCATTCTACTTGTCTATTCACATCACTGTAATAAAATAATCTACACAAAACATGTACTTCTACAAACCACAGCAAAATATTTCTTATGCTACATTCTCTACTGTGTCCAAATTTGATGCCATATATAGGCCTAGAGCTGTAATACACATCAAAATGTAATGATACATAGATTATCACTGTATATTATGAGTGGAGCTGTAATTTATTTCAAAATATTATGATATGTAGATTATCAGTGTATATATGGAGTGCAGAATTTATTCATTATTAGTTGAGCTATTGTGGAGGTTGAAAGATTAATCTTTTGCTGCTCGGTCAATGAAATTGCAAACTTTGTTTCATAAATTTCATTCTAAACATATACAATGTATAAGTTGTATAACTTTTACCAGTGCTTAAGAAAAAAAAAATGTTTTCCCATGTCTGATTAGCCTTTCAGATGGTTGTCAGACAGGTTCAGAGGTGTTCACAGTTCCCTATGGAAGAGAACTACCAAGCTCGGAATGCCAGTGCATCATCCTGTCCACCCCTCAGATGGGTTCACAAACACAGGATGGTGCATGTAAAATTTAATTAATTTCTGTGCTGCAGTCCACCACAGTCATCCACCTCTCACCTGCATGCAACAAAATATAGGGTAAAATTATTTGATGCATGAAACTGGTCAAGATTTCCAGGAGGGCATTTGATATTTGTTCTTGGGTTAATACCAAATTTACATGTTATTCCTTCCAATTCTTCTCCTCCTACTTCTTCAAACAATAAAACAGTCCAAACATCTATTTTGTACATTTTAGGGTAAGCTAAAAACGTATGGCCGTCTTCTGCTTCATCTTCTTCTATAACTGATTCATAGCTAGAGTCTTTGTCCAATGTCAATAAAAGGCTCATTCGAAAAAAATTTGGGATTCTTCTGTAAGCTTTTTCTTTTCTTAACTACTTTTAGTGGCTTGTTCTAGTGTATTGCTTAAGTGTCTTTTGGAATCAACTGTGCAGTATTTAGTTTCAATAAATTGTATGTTGCTTAAGTGTGTTCTCGAATCAACTGTGCAGAGTTTAGTTTCAATGAATTGTATGTCGCTGTCTAAGTAAGGAGAGAGAGGCCTAATGAATGGAAATAGAAGAGGAAAGAAGGAAAACCAAGTGGGAACAAAACCCCCCCTCAAAATAAACACTAACTCTGCATGACACGTAATATGCTACAATGTCTTGCAACCAAAGAAGGTCTTGCAAAAATTGGCTATTTGTGGCTTCACAAAGAAGAGAAAGAATGTCAATACAGAATGTAGCAAAATGAATGTTTTAGTAGGTTTCTTGCAACAAATGATGCCTCTTCCTTTTGGAAGAAGGAAACCTCGAGCTGTCAAACTGTTGAATTCCCACTCAAGTGAAATATATGAAAGAATCAAGATGAATGGTTCTAAAAAATACTCATGTTTCTCCAATCTGATGCTGAATTGCGACTCTGCCATATAAGATTGCAGAACAGTGACGACTGAAGTGTGAGATTTGTTCAGGATGTGTAGAGATAGTAGCATGGAGTGGTTGAGAGAGAACAAGAGAATCCAAACCAAAACAAGATACAACTTGATGTTAGTTGACATCAGAAAGAAGACATGTGTCCTCAACATTCTCATCATGATCAGAGAGAGATTCAACAAACAAATGATAAATGTCTGATAGGATGATATTTCGCTCATCAAGAGGACCAGAATGAGCCTGTTGAAGAGAATCTAAAGTAGCATTCGGAGAAGCCAAGATCTCTATCAAACTTGTAGTTGGAGGTGACTGAACATCTACCAATATTGGAGGTGTGGAAATAAGAGAAGCAATTTCCAAAAAGCAATTTCCTCTTCAGTGTCATCGTCATACATAGGATAATCATCATTATCAAGGGAGAGAAGCCAAAGAGTGCGAGGGAACTCAATGTGTGATAGAGCCCATGATGTGTGGTCCCCAACAGTTAAACCAAGCAATCCCAAGACATGATCATTTCTTCTTTCCCATGCAGATTTCTGCCAACAAGCATTTGGTTTGGGAATAAGGCCATATAAATGAGGCAAAAGATGAATCCAGTGAGAATTCTTTAGGATTCCATTATGCCAGGACATGTAATTTCCTTCTTCCAAAAAGATTACAGATGGATGATATCTAATTCTCATTTTAGACTAGACTATCCCCTTTTGGAACTGTATTTCAGTTCATTTTTAATACAAAAATACTAACCCTCAAAGCAATGACAATTGCATTCTAAACCAACTCATAATTTCAATACCTTCAAAAAATAAATGTTCTACTCCTTTATTCTAGCTCCCAGGCTCTGATACCATGTAAAATTTTCCAAACCTGCACAAGATCTAACTAGAAAATAAGAAAAGCAAAACTTGCAGAAGAGAAAAACAAAGCTGAAGGAATGAAAATTAAATCTCTTGTATTAAAAATACATTAATGTGTTTGCATTAAATACAATTGATAACCACAAGAAGAGCAGAAATTACGATGAGGAGAAGAGCTCATTAAAAACAATGCACTCCTTGATTAGGCTTAGTTTTGAGCATGCAAACTTACTTCTCCATAAATTATGGGAGAAAACAGGGCAGATAAGCATGCAGCAATACTTCTCCGTAAATCATGGCAAACACAAGAAGTTAACTGCGATAACAATTCTTGCAGGTTGCATGAAGCTTTGGGATCTAAATTGGTAACGTCACTTCGGGGTTAGTTCAACTACTATTTTAATCCAGGCTCCCATTACTTCAGCTGTCTATCTTCCCTAACCTACTGATTCTAAAAACTTTTCTTATCACCATCTAAACCTTATAGTCCTTCCTCCATCTGCAGATAGAGATCCTTGACGATCTTGTTCCATATCTCCTCCTTTGTTGGGGGTTGAAATGAATTTAAAGATGCTAGTTAAACCTAATCAAGGAATCAATAACCTTGTTTTCATTTCCTTTAATATTTTTAACCTGAAAGCCATTTGCAATAAGAAAATCTTGCCACCTCCTATGGCTTGCTCTAGGCAACAGATTTCTAACAAATACTTAATGTGACATGTACTTAGTTCAAATTTTGTTGAGGAGATAATGCCTCCACTTCCTTCAATGCATGTATAATGGCAGCCAACTCAAATTCAGCGGTGATTTAATTAACTACGTTTGAATTTTCAAGTTTCATAACAAATGGCATGCTCACCTTGTAACTGTTCCTGGAACCTCGCATCTGTGCTTACCATAAATACCTTCTGTCAACCTGGCAATTATAATACTACAACTAAAGGAGTCCCTTCATCTGTTGAAACCTTTCTTCACATTTATTTGTTTGTTAATGTTAGCTAACAACTGGAGATTAACAAACCTTTCATCATATTTATTTGTTTGTTAATGCTGGCTCACAACTAGATATTAAATCATGATACCATTTGATTCATGTCTATCTTCTTTTCTACAAACTAGCAACTAAAGAACTGTAAGCTTCAACTTATAAGCTATGTTTCATTGTGATCCAATTTATTTTGAATTTGAATCATTATCTGTTCATTTCTGCCTCAAGGATAGACTTCAAAAGCCATTTGTAACATTGTTTTACCTCTTGCGCGTAATCTGTTACTAGGAGTTTTCATTATCAAAATAGTCTGATTTCATCTTCTGGATTGCTTTTCAAACTTCCATATCAATCAAATTCATGGAGGGCCAATTTATAAGGATAAAATGTCCTTCCGAATGCCTTGCCTTTATCAAGATTGTGATGGGGTTCATGTTCCTTGATTATCCATTCACGAATTGCTGAATGTCACAAACCAATTTTATTAATATTTTGACTTAAATAATATTTGTCAGCACTTAGCACTCAAGAATGGCTTGAATCTTTTGTGAGCCTATTGTGATCCCAAATTTAGATATTATATGGCCTAATTAGTTCACTTCTGATGGAATTTGTGCTTACAAGCTTTGCGTATAATGGGTCATCACTACGCTCTTGTGATGCCAAACACAGGTGTTGTTCATGTCCTTCCTGTCTTGAGTATGAATACATCATCTAGGAATATAAGCACAATCTTGACTAAATATTTACGGAATACACTGCTCATAAAGCTCATCGAGCACATAAATTTGTGTGGGGAATCAATTATTTGAAACTGGGGCATCGCAAACTTAGGTATCCATGCATCATTCAGAATGTTGTCTTATAAACATCTTCTTCTTTGATATGAATTGAATAATATTTAGGCCATATGTCACTCTTCCATAATTCTTTTGGTCGTAAACTGGGGCACCACAAACTTATGAACTCCGTGAATCATTCAAAATATTGTCTTGTAAACATTTTATTCTTTTATATGAATAATAATAGTCAGCCTTCAGGCTGTAACTCAATCTTTGGGAATAGTTTTTGGCCTTTGCAATTGACTAGAGAGGTCATTGTTACTTGGAAATGGTATGATCCACGACCTCCAGCTGCCATCGTTCTGTTCACAAATAACAAATAAGTTAATAGCAATAGTGCACCACAAGATTAAACAGTTGAGAATATATAGGTTTCCTCCAATAGCTTTTACAATTGGACATTTGGCTCCGTTAATTAAGGAGTGGTTATTCAGTATGTTCCGTTCAGACAAGTTCTCATTCAGGAACTAAATCGATTGGAACATTTCAAATTCCTTTTTGGTGCTATTCAAGGTGAAAATTCCTTTGAAACCAATATGCTTTCATATATGGTCTTTTCTAATACTGAAGTGCCCATAATATGTGCCATATACATGTTGCATCTTTTCTACGCCCATGTCTTAGTTTGCATCAATCAATAAAACTTAATGCATCAATCAATAAAATCTATACCATGAAATCCTCTATAAAAGAGAGGAGTTGTAATTCATCTAATGCATCAATCAATAAAATCTATTTTATTTCTGTTTTATTCTTTCTCTTTTTCTTTTTGCAAGGGTTATCAGAGCTGGTTTGAGGCTAACTCTCTCACGGGAGGGCTCAGAATCATGAGAGAAGGAGCTGGTTGTTAACTGTCGTAGCGGTCAGAAGGAGCCAGAACCATGAGAGAAAGAGCTGCTTTAGCAGTCAGAAAGATTTGAAGATTGTTTTAACTAGTGAAAATTGGTAATGGTGAACCTGTAGCTGAAGTAGGGAGAGCCTGCATTGCCAATCATTGTATGAGGTTAGAAGAGATCAAAGAGTAAATTAAAGATTGAAAAATAGTCTGAAGAGCTTAGACATTAGGAGAAATTTGATGCTAAAGTAGAAGACCCAAATCAGATTTTGAGTAATGTGAGGAAACTGTTCTAGCAGTAGCTACTAGAAAGAGCAACTAAAAAGAAGAGGATATCTCGGAGAAGCAAGGAGCAATGTTTAGGTGATGAAAGTTTTTTTTTTCAGCAAGTGTATTGTAAATATTTTTCTCTATCATGATAGTTTTGTGGTTATCTGAAACTACTTGTTTATTAATTTTTGTAGTCATTTAAAACCATTCGTACGTGAGATTTGTGCAAAGTTTGTGGTCATCTGAAACCAATTAGTGTGATGGTTCGTAATAAGTCAAAGACACTCCAGATTTGTACTGGTTAGGGATAAGGCGCAAAATCCCAAGGTGATTCCTACAGTTGGAAGCATAAGTCATATTGTCAAAAGTTCAAGGCATCGTTACCAAATGATTGAAAAAATGAACGAGAGAAATGAGTTGCAAGGGTTTGTTGCAAAGATTTAATTTGTCAAAGATTTGAGATCTTATAGCGAGTCTCAGCATCGGGGGAATATGTTGGCATGTGATGCTGAAGTCTCACGACCAATAATTCCAAAGTTACACACACATATGCATACATACATATATATTTATATAAATGTATATACATATATATGTATATATATGTATATATGTATATATGTATATTCATGTATATATGTATATATGTATGTGTGTATGTTTATGTGTGTATATATATATATATATATATACATATATATACATATACATACATATATATACATATACATATACATATATATATATATACATATATATGTATATACATATACATACATATATATATATATACATATACATACATATATATATATATACATATACATACATATATATATATATATATACATATATATATATATATATATATATAGTTTCCTTTCCCTTGTTCGATCCCTGGTTCATTTACTCAGCCCAGTTCCTTCACCTGAGAAACTTGTCCCTGAATGAGAACCACTTAGTTGAAAGGTTCGAATGAGGTGCTTCATCTGTTTTCTCATACATACATACATACATACTTATAATGAATGACTGATTGCTTGCTCGATTGCTTGCTCATTTCAGTTTGCTAAAGTGGAAATTTTTTAGATGATTGATTAGATTTCAAATGAGAGTGGTATACCTCCCTTTATACTTGACAGTCAAAAAAAACAAATTGAAATTTTGAAACAGGCCAATGCAGGATGCAAATTCTAGTTCGTTAATTATGATCATTATGAGGCTACAATTATGATCATTAATAGTGAGGAATCCAAATTCGGGGGAAAATAGGGAACTTGATGAAAATGCAGAATAGATGGTAATTAGCATTGTAATGAAGCCTTCAAAACTGGAACACCAATGTGAGGGTTAAGTGTGGACAAAATTGAAAGTGCGTACAATTTACAACACTAAGCATATACATATACATATATATACATGTGCATGTGCATATATATGTATATGTTTATATGTGTATCTATGTGTATATGTGTATATGTGTGTATACATACATACATAAATACATACATAAATATATGTATATATGTACATATACATATATATATATATTGATATATATATATGTATATGTACATATCATTATTATATATACCATTACATATATATATGTATGTATATATGTATATATATATGTATATTTCTATATATATGCATGCATGTATGTATGTATGTATGTATGTATGTATATATGTACATACATACATACATACATAAATATATGACAACAAGATTGTTAAAGAAAATAGAACCACTTCCTTGTGTGAAGGAAGGTAAGCTAGGTTGGCTAAAATTTTGGCGTCTATCAAGATCGTTGAGGCTAATTTAATTTAAAGTTAAGCTTGGTACCCAAACAAACATCATTAGAGTAGTAAAAATTGAGAGGTGAATACTTTTTCATTGTTTGCAATGATTACCTCTAGAACCTCATACAATCTATCAACTTAATTAAGAATCTTTCTCTCTATGGCTTGAGAATTATCCTTGATATTACTTATTATAAAGTGTGCCACCTTGATTAGCCAATCAACTAAAGCTATCATAATATCATTCTTAAGCTGAGTTTTAGGTAAACCCACCATAATTCCTTCTATATTTCTAACTATTTATATTGAAATACCTAATGCAAGATGACAATGCTTGATTTTAACTCATTCATATCATAAGAAAATGGTCATAAAGTTTGGTACCTCCTTTTTTATTTCTTACCAAAATTAGATAGATCCTATATATACATAAATTCTATTCATCCTTGGATGTCCTAAATATAATACATATTATGTCTTATCTATTGAGCCTTATTTTTTCTTAATCACCCTTCATTGGATAGAAAATTTTTACCTTGGTATTTAAGGCTATATATAATAGATAAATAATTACTTGTGTGATGGATGTCAAAGTAACCTTGTGACTTGGTTGATCTGCAACTACATTTTCCTTTCTCTTTACATAATAAATATCAAACTCATAGATTCATAGGAAATCTCTATCCATATTCTTTATCAGAATTTATGTTAGGCTCTGTGACAAAATACTATAGTCCTATTATGATTTGTATTCAATTTGAAAGGTCTTTTTACTAAGTAACTCTTTCAAATTTTTAATACATGCACAATTGTGGCTCTCTAATTCATGGATGAAATAATTACTTCATGATTCTCTAGTTTTTATGACTTATGATATTACTTGGTCATCCTTTAATACAATTTCTCCTATACCCTCAAGTAAATCATTGGTTAAACTATAAAATCCCTTAGAGGGTGAAGTAGTTAAATAATATGATCTCTTGCTAGACTTTAACTACTAAAAGGCCATTTCCCACTTCTTTTACCATTCAAATGTTTTTCCTTTTCATTGAAAATAACTTATGATCTTGGAAAAGTTGGAGAAATCCTTCACAAAGATTTTATAGTACCCTACTAGCTCTATAAAGCTCGTTACATTCGAAACATATTTTTCAGTATGGGCCATATCGCAATGGCTTGAGTTTTGATAGGTACAAAAATATATTTTCCAAAGATAAGATGTCTCTCAGATGATATGTTTTTGTTTAAAATAAAGAGGATTTATTATATTTTCCATAAGGATTATGCTCTCAAAACCTTTGTAGTGCATTTCTCTAGTGTCTTACATGCTTCTTCAGATTCTTATACTAAGGTTGTCATGGAGAAATACCATCTCAAATATATTAAAAATTCATAAAAATAATGATTCATAAGACTCATAAAGTCATAATTTTATTTTGATTAGACTAAAAGGAACTACTAATAACTCATAGTGACCATACCTAGTTCTAAAGGGTGTCTTTATATTATCTTCCTCACTAATTCACAGCTAGTGCTATCCATGTCTTAGGTTGATCTTAGAGTAAATAGTAAATGCCTTCATTTTATTGAAGAGGTCATCAGTTTAGGAAAGAGGATATCTAATTCTAATGGTTACTTTATTGAGAATCTATAATCTATACATAGATATGATGTCCCATAATCTTCCTCATAAGTAAATAGGAGCTCCACATCGGGACTTACAATGCAAAATCAAACCTTTATCAATTATTTCCTGAAACTATACATTAATTTTGAAGGACTCAAGTTTATTCATTCAATATGGGGTGCTTGAAATGGGCTCAAATAATAGAACCAATTCAAAAGAGAAGTGAAAAAGATGCTTAGAGAAATCCTTTTCACTCTTCAAGAAATACGTCTTGAAGTTCTTAAAGTATTAGATAGTTAACAATGCCTACAATAGAAAATTCACTCCCTTCCTCCATATTAATTATGGAGAGTTTACATCTCTTAATCATAGCTTGTTTGGCACTAATAATTGACAGTATTCGGGAAGTTATTAGCCTTGGCAGGCCTTCAGGTACCACTAGTTTCCGATGGTCATTTTGGAATTCATTTAACTTGTTCTATGAATCAAAAGTTTTCCCATGTTTTGTAAACATTAAATTATTATTATTTTTTATTATCCTTATTCTTGTGATATGTGTATATATTTAAGGAAACAAAAATTTAAAATTCAAGAGTCTTTGATTCATGGGAAATTTTAATATTATTAAAAGTCAAAATAAAATATTAAGTACATCTTACGTCTCGTTATAAATAGAGTACATCCATAGTAACACATCATATAATCCTAGCTTAATGATTGATAAATTTTCCTTGGTCTTTGTACCTCCTAGGTAAATAAGAATCTACCTTTTTGTCTTACAAGACCCAAAATCTATTTTCATCTCTGCTCAACTTAATCATTTGGGACTAACATTGTACTTGGTTAGTAATTCAAGAGATGTAAATTTATGATTGTCCCCTAAATCAACCAATATAGTGAAAAGTTGGCCAAAAAAAATGCCTAGAACCTCTATCAAAGAAGAAATGTTATCTGCCTCTTGTTTGTCAATGACTACCACTATCTTGGTGATTGACTTGGTATTCTAATATTCCCTCTTAGGATAGTCTCTTTTGAATTGATTTCCTACTCATGTCCAACATCCTTCTTTTGATCCTTAGAGAAGTTTGTGGGGGCAGAAAGATTAAAAAAAAATTAACATTATTTCTCTTAACTATTGGAGGGAGGGTGTTATCTTGGAAAACCTATGTTTTCTAAGGCATCATTATAATTTTTTGGGAGCCATTTTGACTACTAAACCTTTCTTATACTCATGCTTATAATTATGAGAAAATGTGGATTACCTTTGTTTCCATTATTTATTACTTTTACTATTTTCTTTAGTAGTGGTGGCTACTACTACTCCCTAGCTCATATTCTTAGGTCATCTGAGATTATTAAAATACATAAAAAATTTATGAAAACAAGGATGAACTTTCCCACTACATCTTCCTTTGCCTTCAATTAATTCACTTGTTGTATCAAGATCATAAATTTAGATTTTTACTTACTCACTATCATGATTCCCTAATGCAATGAGAGGAAATTTATTATTTTTTATCATGATGGTGAGTAGATAGGTACTCCTAATGAAAAAATATCTCAAATATCTCCCATGCTATGACCCTTAAGTCATATCATTTTATGGCCAATTGATGATGTAACCACAACAAATATTCTCCTAGTAGCTTGCTAATAGAGACATATGTGTTACAAGTGCGGTCTCTATTGGACTGAAAGATCGACTTGTTAATGTCTAATACAACCACTAGACTTATAGAATCCATAGGAGGTGGTTAAGCCATGTCACAAACCTGAGCGTTGTGTTGCACAACACAAGGAGACCAAGGGAACACACCTTGAAACAATCGCCCCAAACACAAGCGAGGGGTTTGAACCTGCGACCAAATTTTATTTTCTTGAATTTTCTACTTAAGGTATTATTTCTCTCATACCTAGGTCAGTTTAAAAGTGATGAATTGTGAATTTGTATTTTAGAGTTATTATAAGGGTCTAAATCTAAGGATTCTTCCTTCACTACATACTCTTTAGTGCCCAAAATTAGGCTGTGGTATGTTCCCTATTCACTTTTCCTTTATAGTTTATATATTTAGCCTTCTTATTACATTATTTTGGCTAAAATTGTATTTAATTTTTCCTAAAGTTCCCTTAGAAACATCATTGGTGTAGGTTATATTTTTATAAAATATTTCTTAGTAGAAGGTGAACTAGAGTTGTTTTGTGAACTGACGTCCTTTCCTTTCCCTATGGTCTTTGGATTCTATTTCTTTCCTTTGCTAGATAAATCTTTCGTGTTTGTCTAAGGTGCAGTAGTAACAAGTGTTAAATCTTTTAAAGGCGTCAATGTACCCATCTATATCAACTTAGACAGTTCTCACATGAGTGGAATGGCAAACTCATCAAGAGAAGGCATTTTGTAGTTGGAGGCCATAGCATCCTTTGTAGCAAAGAAGGAAGAAACAAAGAAAGAATAGTTCGGACCAAGCTTTGCAATAATAGAAAGGATCAACTAGTTATCTTTCTTTTCAATACCTAACTACTTTAGTTGAATCCTCAAGGACTTAAGCTTTGTGAAGAGGTCCTAGATCATGTACAAATTAGAAAGATTAAGGCATATTAGGTCATTCTCTAACTAATAACTCTCTTGTTTACCAAATAGAAGCTCAAGTTGTGCCCAAACTTCCTACGGTGTATTGTAAGACTCAACACGAAACATGAGATCAAGAGAGATAATCATGCAAAGAGTGCCAAAGCCCTCGTCACATCTGTTGAATAATTTCCTCTTTTCTACAACACTTGTAGGTTCAATTTTTGTACCCTTGGTGACTCAATATAACCCCAACTTCTTAATAGTGATCTTAATGTGAGACTTCCACTCGAGAAAATTAGAAGTAGTAAGAAGAGGCATGTTTCTTTTCTCCATGATTATGGAAAAAGTATAGTTCTAAGACAAGAAAAATACAATAATAGAGCCCAAAAATTGGAACTTAATACCTCTAATTACAAGTATTGCGGAGCTCGGATTAGAGGAAGGCAGAATAGGACTCGAACACGCACTATTGACTTCAGAAGGAAGAAACAAAAATATGTTTAAAAAACTATAAATAAGGACCCAAGATCTGGATAGAGCTCTAAATCATCTGTTTGATGATATTTCATTTGCAAAAATCGGAGTCCGAATGGACAAGATATGCCCCTGGGAGTGCAAATAACAAATTCTGACTTCAATTAGCAAAAAACCCTACTAAATGAAAATATTAAAAAAATACCTCGACCAATTAATCCGTCTCAAAAAGAGCTTTCCAATGATATATGGTTTGTTGAAAAACACTTCTATTTTACCATCCCCTTGTTAAATAGGCCTTGAGAAAAAAAATTACCCCCCCTTGTGGTGGGTCGGTAGCTCCTTGGTGGAGGAGTCACGCAACTTGGGTGGGAACGGAGCATGGCAGGCTGGGCAGTGGGGGAGCCTATGGGACCGGGAGGCGGTGGGAAGTAAACTGCTAGTGGTTGTCATTGACCCCTGACAGCTAGTAGTTGCCGCATCCATGAGCGGCTATGGCCGTTGCAGTTCTAGGAGACCGTTGGCGATTAGCAGATTGACGGAAGGTTAAAAAAATCATCGGCAGTAAAAATATCCACTAAATAATTTTTTTATTTTTTTTGATAAAATTTGGTAATGTCGTACCTATATGGCCTAATAGATTAAAAAAATTGCCCCTCACACTCCTATAACTAAAATAGGTTGAATTAGATATCAAAATTCATGGAATCGGCTTTCTGAATCCAACCGTGAGGTCCTTTTGGGCCCAAAAAGCTTTGAATTTTTAGGTATCCTCTAAAACAAAGAAAAAACCTTGAACTTTGAACCCTTTGAAAATGGACTTTGTATATTGGATTTTAGTGAAATGCAAGGCGATCTTGACTTTCTTGAGCCTTCTAGAACTAATTGTGTGATCCAAAGTAACCCAAGATGAACAATTTGTTGTGCATGCAAATAATCTCCAAACAAGTGAACAAGAATCTTCAGATCTAGAGCTTTAATACCATATTAGAATTTCTGAAATGCAAATCCTGCAAGCCCAGTTATCTTTTGCAACCTGTCACAAATAAGGAGAAAATTGAAAAAAACAAAATTGAAGGTGGAGTCTACAAGATAGACTAAGAGTTTGAAACACAATGCATGAATCAGGCGTGTATGCACAAAAGGAATAATAGACTAATTAATGCATAAAACTCTTAAAAATCTAAACATAGTTTGCCTTCCTAGTTTGCATTATGCCTAGAGAGAAATATTAATTAATTGTTTTTAATTAATTAATCAACTAAATACTAAATTATTTAATGAATTAGTACAATGGAGTGAATAATTAATATATAAATTATTTATTCCAACAATCTTAACATCGAATACAAACATTTTTCAAACTAGACAAGAAAATAAGAAATTGTGATGGTATATACAACTTGTTTTGATACAATTTTACTTCTCATGCCTCTATTTATCACCTAATTTGATTGCTACAATGTGAGCAAATGACAAACAGGGCTTGTGAGGGTTTTTATTGGCCATAAGGCATCCTATTAGTGAATAAAATAGATGACTTTTGGTAGCCCAGGGACAAGGATGCCATGCCTCTTAATGGCATACCATTTCTCTTTATCCAACACCCCTTTTTTTATTCTCTTCTATTATTTTCTTTAACTTTTCTTCTTATCTTTTATTTCTTTTAATTTTCTTTTATATTACTTATAATTCATATTTTCTTTAGGTTTATTACCATTATCTTACTTGTCATAATATTTTTAATTCATTTTTTCTCTATACTTTATTGTATATCAAATAGCCTCGACTCTAAGAGATCATGATAAGGGGAAGACATGGGACCTAAATCAACTCTTTGACTAGTTGGAGATAAATTTCCTTCAAAACCTTTTTGTAAGGGGTTTCATATCCTTCAAAACCTATTTGATTCTTAATCAAAAAGATTAATGCGATTTTTTTTGGTTGTGTACACTAGGTGTCTCGACCTTCTATTAACATCTGCTCATGAATTCTCTCACACATTTATCATTATCCTACCAGGCTAATAAATAAATAAATATAACAATTTGAATGATAAAATGGATACCATGAAATTAGTAAATTTCTATTATTTAAAAATTGTTTTGAATTTTTATTTCAAGTTTAAAATCCATTATAGTAATAATTAAACCCATTTGAGCATCCAAAATAGTATTTGTGGACATAGTCTTATGTCTAGGATTTCACCTTCCTTTAAATTACATTGTAATGAAAAAATATTAACACAAAATAAAGTCTTTGTGTCTACTAAAGTGTAACAATCTTATAGATATTAATTTACACTTAAAATTCTAATACTTTATATTAAAGAAATTCTATTTTTTCCCCTCTTTTTAGAATCAACTAATTGTCCTCCTTGTTGTATATATATATCCATTACACCTATAAAACAAATAGCCAAATGAAATGATTATCACCTCATATTCAAGTTATCATATTTATAGTTGGGCCAATAATACTTCCTTTAGTAGTCTCTTCTCAAAATTAACAATCATATTGAGTTTTGTGCTCTTTTGTAAATTTAGAATTGTCATAGTTTTATTTTATTTTGAAGAATGTTGTTTTTATAAAAATGTTATGTAATTCTTACTTGTGAATGGGAATTAGGTTTTATTTTGGATAATTTATGTTTTGTTATATATTATAAGTATTTAAAAAAAAATTAAGGTTAGTAAACTATAATTGATGTTAATATGTGGGGATCAAATTTTATAGTAAATAATGATTGTATAAAATTAGTTTTGGTAAAAAAATTGTATATTAAAATTAACAACTTACTTGTGATGCATTGGAACTAATTTCTACACATTGAGCCAAGTTTTATAGAAAATAATTGATATGTTGACTATAGAGTACCAAATAAAACTTAATCATGAGAATTTATACTTGAAAAGCTATATAAATACTAGCAATACATTCTA
The DNA here is from genome assembly GCF_030272615.1 of Cryptomeria japonica. NCBI lineage: Eukaryota > Viridiplantae > Streptophyta > Pinopsida > Cupressales > Cupressaceae > Cryptomeria > Cryptomeria japonica. Next base: position 623,187,116 of record NC_081413.1, read on the forward strand.
TTTTCCATCAGAACTCACAAGCTCCTTTAACATAGTAAAAAGGTATTCAAAAAGGAAAGGACGTTAACCTAAACAGGAGAATGGCTTCAACCCATAACAGGTTAAAATTATGCTTCACTCTCTATTAACTGATTAATGTCATTTCCTTATGCATTTTTCTATTTGAAAATTCTTTATTCTAGTAAAATAGAAAGGAGTTATTTTTGGTAAAATTAAGGTATTATTGAAATATTCTAATTCAACATTAATTTGTGACTTTTTTCTCTTATAGTCAAGATGACCAGATCAAAAAAAATAATGGAGGTATGTTATCTTCTCTTTTCTATAAAATTTTAAGTGCATTAAATATTTTAATTTGCCTAGTGTAGTATTAATAGACGTCCTTCAATAAATTTAATAAATGTGTAAAATCTCCGTTACTGTAAATGTCTATGTTTGTAAGCCACCTTAGATTTATATTTTATATTTTAGGTCATTATTGGGAGACTGAATTAGCATAATTAAAAAAAAATTATATAAAAATGGATTTTTATATTCCCTTCTTCCCTTTTAAATTGGATTTTTCTGTTGTCTTTCCTTCTTCCCTTTTGATGGTAATGTTTGTTGATCTAATACAGGTGAAGAAAATTAGATGCATCAAGAAGAAGAACATGGTTCCAAGAATGTGCAGTGCTAAAGATTTATTGAATACATAACTTGTTTACAAATTTTACCTTCTTTATATAAAACTGGTTGGATCTAGTGAAAACTACTGTGGTGTTATATTTTAATTTAAGATATGCTTTTCATGCTGGACAATGATTTGTTATAAATATGTGATTTTAAATCTTTTCTGTGTTTCGCAAGATTATAATGATATATTTTGATATTGCTCAATCATCATATATAATTTCCATGTTCTTGTTATCACTTGTTAGATCTATTTGTACACATTAATTATATATATATATATAAATTTTCAATTTGTTTTATATTTATTCTGGAAAACATTTTTCTTTCTGCCTTGTATGATTCTTTAAAAATATTCAAAAAAATTATATTCTGTTGAACTCATTAATACAAATATATATTATCTTTATATAACATTCAAATATATTGAATACATATTTTAGGCCCTTACATAACATATTCAAAATTCTTTTTTAAACCACTCCTTTCTCACAATTGCAAGTTGCATACATTGAAAAACAAATAAGACTCCAATGGTCTCAACAAATTGCAGCACCTTAAAAATTTTTTCTTTTAATTTATTTATTTTTAAAACATTTCATCATAACACTATTTTTTATAACAGTAAATTCAGCATCTAAATCATTCTACTTGTCTACTCACATCGCTATAATAAAATAATCTACACAAAACATGTACTTCTGCAAACCACAACAAAATATTTCTTATGCTACATTCTCTATTGTGTCCAAATTTGATGCCATATATAGGACTAGAGCTGTAATACACATCAAAATGTAATGATACGTAGATTATCACTGTATATTATGAGTGGAGCTGTAATTCACTTCAAAATATTATTATATATAGATTATTAGTGTATATATGGAGTGCAAAATTTATTCATTATTAGTTGAGCTATTGTGGAGGTTGAAAGATTAATCTTTTGCTGCTCGGTCAATGAAATTGCAAACTTTGTTTCATAAATTTCATTCTGAACATATACAATGTATAAGTTGCATAACTTTTACCAGTGCTTAAGAAAAAAAAATGTTTTCCCCATGTCTGATTGGCATTTTAGATGGCTGTCAGACGGGTTTAGAGGTGTTCACAGTTCCCTATGGAAGAGAACTACCAAGCTCCAAATGTCAGTGCATCATCTTGTCCACCCCTGAGATGGGCTCACAAACACAGGAGGGTGCATGCAAAATTTGATTATTTGATGCGTGAAACTGGACAAGATTTCCAGGAGGGCATTTGATATTTGTTCTTGGGTTAATACCAAATTTACATGTTATTCCTTCCAATTCTTCTCCTCCTACTTCTTCAAACAATAAAACGGTCCAAACATTTGTTTTGTACATTTTAGGGTAAGCTGAAAACGTATGGCTGTCTTTTGCTTCATCTTCTTCTATAACTGATTCATAGCTAGAGTCTTTGTCCAATGTCAATAAAGGGCTCATTCGAAAAAAATTTGGGATTCTTCTGTAAGCTTTTTCTTTTCTTAACTACTTTTAGTGGCTTGTTCTAGTGTGTTTTGGAATCAACTGTGCAGTATTTAGTTTCAATAAATTGTATGTTGCTTAAGTCTGTTCTGGAATCAACTGTGCAAAGTTTAGTTTCAATGAATTGTGTGTCGCTGTCTTCAGTCTTGAGATCAGTAACCTAGAAATTTAGAAAGACATGTTTGTCATTTACATGCTATTCTTTTTGGAAACAGTAATCAATAGAAAACCAAGAAAATCAAGATTATTTATTAAATATTGTATTCTTGTAAAAATTTTTAAACCTGTAAACAGAGTACAGATCTACACAAGATCCCATGTTGAACTGCGACTCTGCCATATAAGATTCCAGAACAGTGACCATTGAAGTGTGAGATTTGTTCAGATATGAATCAGGATGTGTCGAGATAGTACCACGACTCTGCCATATAAGATTCCAGAACAGTGACCATTGAAGTGTGAGATTTGTTCAGATATGAATCAGGATGTGTCGAGATAGTACCATGGAGTGGCTGAGAGAGAACAAAAGAATCCAAACCAAAAGAAGATGCAACATGATGTGAGTTGACATCAGAAAGAAGACATGTGTCCTCAATATTATCATCGTGATCAGAGAGAGATTCAACAAACAAATGATAAATGTCTGATAGGATGATATTTTGCTCATCAAGAGGACAAGAATGAGCTTGCTGAAGAGAATCTAAAGTAACATTCGGAGAAGCCAAGATCTCTATCAAACCTGTAGTTGGAGGTGACTGAACAACCAAGACAATCAAGACTCTTCCAAAAAGCAATTTCCTCTTCAGTGTCATCATCATACATAGGATCATCATCTTTATCAAGGGAGAGAAGCTAAAGAGTGCGAGGGCACTCAATGTGTGATAGAGCCTACGATGTGTGGTCCCCAATAGTTAAACCAAGCAATACCAAGACATGATCATTTCTACTTTCCCATGCAGATTTCTGCCAACAAGCATTTTGTTTGGGAATAAGGCCATATAAATGAGGCAAAAGATGAATCTAGCGACAATGCTTTAGGATTCCATTATGCCAGGACTTGTAATTTCCTTCTTCCAAAAAGATGACAGATGGATGATATCTAATTCCCATTTTGGAGCTTTATTTCAGTTCATTTTTAATACAAAAATACTAATAGATACCCCCAAAGCAATGAGAATTGCATTCTAAATCAACTCAGAATTTCAATACCTGCAAAAAATAAATGTTCTGCTCCAATCTTCTAGCTCCCAGGCTCTGATACCATGTAAATTTTCCAAACCTGCAAACAGAGTACAAATCTGCACAAGATCTAGCTAGAAAATAAGAAAAGCAAAACTTGCAGAAGAGAAAACAAAGTTGAAGGAATGAAAATTAAAACTCTTGTTTTAAAATTACAATAATGTGTTTGCATTAAATACAATTGATAATCACAAGAAGAGCTGAAATTACGATGAGGAGAAGAGCTCGTTAAAAACAATGACTCCTTGATTAGACTTAGTTTTGAGCATGCAAACTTACTTCTCCATAAGTTACGGGAGAAAACAGGGCAGATAAACATGCAGCAATACTTCTCCGTAAATCATGGCAAACACAAGAAGTTAACTATGATACCAATTCTTGCAGGTTGCATGAAGTTTTGGGATCTTAATTGGTAATGTCACCTCGGGGTTCGTTCAACTACTATTTTAATCCAGGCTCCCATTACTTCAGCTGTCTATCATCCCTAACCTGCTGATCCTAAAAACTTTTCTTATCACCATCTAACCCTTATAGTCCTTCCTCGATCTACAGATAGAGATCCTTGACGATCTTGTTCGATATCTCCTCCTTTGTTGGGGGTTGACTTGAATTTAAAGATGCTAGTTAAACCTAATCAAGGAATCAATAACCTCATTTTCATTACCTTCAATATTTTTAACCTGAAAGCCATTTGCAATAAGAAAATCCTTCCACCTCCTATGCCTTGCTCCACGCAACAGATTTCTAACAAATACTCTATCTTAATGTGACATGTACTTAGTTCAAATTTTGTTGAGCAGATAATGCCTCCACTTCTTTCAATGCATGTATTATGGCAACCAACTGAAATTCAGCGGTAATTTAATTAACTACGTTTGAATTTTCAAGTTTCATAACAAATGGCATGCTCACCTTGTAACTGTTCCTGGAACCTTGCATCTGTGCTTACCATAAATACCTTCTGTCAACCTGGCAATTATAATACTACAACTAAAGGAGTCCCTTCATCTGTTGAAACCTTTCTTCACATTTATTTGTTTGTTAATGTTAGCTAATAACTGGAGATTAACAAACCTTTCATCACATTTATTTGTTTGTTAATGTTGGCTCACAACTAGATATTAAATCATGATACCATTTGATTCATGTCTATCTTCTTTTCTACAATCTAGCAACTAGAGAACTGTAAGCTTCAATTTATAAGCTATGTTTCAGTGTGATCCAATTTATTTTGAATTTGAACCATTATCTGTTCATTCCTGCCTCAAGGATAGACTTGACAAGCCATTTGTAACATTGTTTTACCTCTTGCGCGCAATCTGTTACTAGGAGTTCTTATTATCAAAATGGTCTGATTTCATCTTCTGGATTACCTTTCAAACTTCCATATCAATCAAATTCAGGGAGGGCCAATTTAGAAGGATAAAATGTCCTTCCGAATGCGTTGCCTTTATCAAGATTGCGATGGGGTTCATGTTCCTTGATTATCCATTCACGAATTGCTGAATGTCACAAACCAATTTTATGAGTACTTTGACTTAAATAACATTTGTCAGCACTTAGCACTCAAGAATGGCTTGAATCTTTTGTGAGCCTATTGTGATCCCAGATTTAGATATTATATGGCCTAATTAGTTCACTTCTGTTAGAATTTGTGCTTACAAGCTTTGCATATAATGGGTCATCACTACACTCTTGTGATGCCAAACACAGGTGTTGTTCATGTCCTTCCTCTCTTGAGTATGAATACATCATCTAGGAATATAAGCACAATCTTGACTAAATATTTACGGAATACACTGCTCATAAAGCTCATCGAGCACATAAATTTGTGTGGGGAATCAATTATTTGAAACTGGGGCATCGCAAACTTAGGTAGCCATGCATCATTCAGAATGTTGTCTTATAAACATCTTCTTCTTTGATATGAATTGAATAATATTTAGGCCATGTGTCACTCTTTCAAAATTCTTTTGGTCGTAAACAGGGGCACCACAAACTCATGAAGTCCATGAATCATTCAAAATATTGTCTTGTAAACATTTTAGTCTTTTATATGAATGATATAGTCAGCCTTCAGGCCGTAACTCAATCTTTGGGAATAGTTTTTGGCCTTTGCAATTTACTAGAGAGGTCATTGTTACTTGGAAATGGTAAGATCAACGACCTCCAGCTGCCATCTTTCTATTCACAAATAACAAATAAGTTAATAGCACCAGTGCACCACAAGATTAAACAGTTGAAAATATCTAGGTTTCCTCCGATAGCTTTTACAATTGGACATATGGCTCCGTTAATTAAGGAGTGGTTCCGTTACAGACAAGTTCTCATTCAGGAACTAAAATGATTGGAACATTTCAAATTCTTTTTTGGTGCTGTTCATGGTAAAAATTCCTTTGAAACCAATATGCTTTCATATATGGTCTTTACTAATACTGAAGTGCCCATAATATGTGCCATATACATGTTGCATCTTTTCTACGCCCATGTCTTAGTTTGCAGTATTAATACTTCCCTAAGAGATTTGGGTATCCTGAATCCTTGTACTCTCATCCAAATTGCTTTTATCATCGCAACAATCAAATATATTTTTCATCATTGTTGATCTTAGCTCAAGGCTTCACTAACTAATCCAAGCCTACAATTGCATTGCATTCTCACGATGGTTGAAAATGGAAGTCCAATGTGTTGGCATATGATGGTGAAGTCTCACTGCCGATAACTCCAAGTTACTATCATCCTCCATTCGTTAATCACCATGGTACATGCAGTAAACATTAAATAAATTGTTGTTTTGATCTATTATACATGAAGTTAACACAGTTTCATTTCCTAAGTTAATGGGAGGTGATGTCCTCCACGTATATAAAATTCCCATTTCTCTTCCAGTTCTCAGGCTTTTCTATTACGGTGAAATCCTCTATAAAGGAGAGGAGTTGTAATTCATCTAATGCATCAATCAATAAAATCTATTTTATTTCTGTTTTATTCCTTCTCTTTTTCATTTTGCAAGGGTTATCAGAGCTGGTTTGAGCCTAACTCTCTCACGGGAGGGCCCAGAATCATGAGAGAAGGAGCTAGGTGTTAACTGCCATAGCAGTTAGAAGGAGCCAGAACCATGAGAGAAAGAGCTGCTTTAGCAGTCAGAAAAATTTGAAGATTGTTTTAAGCAGTCAAAATCGGTAATGGTGAAGCTGTAGCTTAAGTAGGGAGAGCCTACATTGCCAATCATTGCATGAGGTTAGAAGAGATCAAAGAGTAAATTAAAGATTGAAAAATAGTCTAAAGAGCTTAGACGTTAGGAGAAATTTGATGCTGAAGTAGAAGACCCAAATCAGATTTTGAGTAATGTGAGGAAACTGTTCTAGCAGTAGCTACTAGAAACAGCAACTAAAAAGAAGAGGAAATCTCAGAGAAGCAAGGAGCAGTGTTTAGGTGATGAAATTTCTTTTTTTCAGAATATGTATTGTAAATTTGTTTCTCTATCATAATAGTTTTCTGGTTATCCGAAACCACTCGTTTATTAATTTTTGTGGTCATTTAAAACCATTCGTATGTGAGATTTGTGCAAAGTTTGTGGTCATCTGAAACCAATTAGTGTGATGGTTCGTAGTAAGTCAAAGACACTCCAGATTTGTATTGGTTAGGGATAAGGCGCAAAATCCCAAGGTGATTCAAAGAAGAGAGTCACCCAATGTAGCCAAAGCTACAGTTGGAAGCATAAGTGATATTGTCAAAAGTTCAAGACATCGTTACCAAATGATTGAAAAAATGAAAGAGAGAAATGAGTTGCAAGGGTTTGTTGCAAAGATTTAATTTGTCAAAGATTTGAGATCTTATAGCGAGTCTCAGGATCAGGGGGAATATGTTGGCCTGTGATGCTGAAGTCTCACGGCCAATAACTCCAAAGTTACTATCATTCTCCATTCGTTAATCAGCATGGTACATGCAGTAAACCTTAAATAAAATGTTGTTCTATTCTGTTATGCATGAAGTTAAGACAGTTTCATTTCTTAAGTTAGAGGGAGGTGATCTCCTCCACTTATGTAAAAGAGAGGAGTTGTAAATCTATTTTATTTCGGTTTTATTCTTCTCCTTTGCTTTCACACTGTAGTATTTGTTCCACTCTGTTGGATATTCAGCTGAAGCTTCCCTTAGTATCTTTTGTGTGCTTGTACCCTCTTTGCTGTTACTCTATATCTATTAATCAAAGAAGGATAATATTGTTGTGACTAGGTGAATGAGACAATTACGTCAAAAGTCAATCATTGTTGCTTGATTCTTTGATCACACCAGTTAATTTTTTAATTGTACATGCTTCTTGTAAACAATAGGTTTTTATTTTATTTTTTTGGTCGTTGAAGATTCCGAGCAGTCTTGTAATTTTCAGCTCTTTTCACCGTAGTAGGCATAGTAGGCAATATAATTTCTGTCCCTCTCTTCAGCTCGGGGCATCGCTTAACCTTGCTTTGGTGTGTTAGGGTTAAAGTACATTATTCCTTTCTTTACTCCTGCCTTTCTTGTTGATTTTAAATCTGTTGTTCACAAAATTTGACTTTGTGGATCGTTTCTGCTACAGGCTTTGGCTCTATCACCAGTCTAACTGTATATAGGTCAGATAAGTCTTGAACTAGTTCAGATTCAGCCTTTTGTCCTTATTGTATCCTGGGACGCACTTCAGGAGATCTACACATTCTCTCATTTTCCTCTACCATCTTGTCTGCTTGTCTCAGAATATGGAAGTCATGTGTTTCCTCATTATAGATATGCTCATTATAGATATGCTCAGACAGATGCTTTCCCTTCACTAACTTTTATATTTGATCAAGAGTTGACCTGCTTATTTACAGGCAAGAAAATACATTTTACTATATGAAGGGAGAAGAACCCATGGTCATCTATTTGTTTCTTAGATGTTCTTTTATTCTAGAAAATGAAAAGCCTTGACTATAATTCTTCTCTCTATTTTATATTGTAATATCATTTGATCACAATGACCGTTGGTTGCATTAAGATTCAATCTTGTAAAGCAATGAATTCTTTTCTTGGAATTTGTGTCTCTTATCAACTTCTACTATGATTTACAATATGCAGAAATATAAGAATTTAAGTTTATTGTATGTCAGCGTCATATGAAATTCCTTCACTTAGGCCGACAACCTAAAGTGTCTGTGATACTATATGAATGTGCTGAAAAGCATATGAATTTTACTTAAAATTTGGAATTTAAATGTGTCTTTGTTACTATGCAAACTGTATTCTTCCTTGCATTGTTCTACTACAATGGTCTGATTTTCTCGTAGGCTATTAAATAAGATTTAAATTTTCTAAACTGCTTTCATGACATTTGACAGGATTATAATAGGTACTTGAGATGTTAAGAGGAATGGTTAATTCAGATGATTATGTTTGGTACAGTAGGAATGTTAGAAGGAATGGTTCCTTCATAAGATTATGTTTGGTACAGTATACCAATGAAAGCACTTTTTGGCTAGTTAACCAAGACTATTCAGATTATGTTTGGTACAGCACGCCTATAAAAGCTTTTATCGGCTAGTTCACCCTTACTATTCAATTTTTGAAGTTGGAGTTAATCAATGTTTTAATTTAAGTAAAAAAATTTATACGAACAGTATATTTATAATATTACTTTGCTAACTAGGATGGATTCATTTTTGGCCATTTAGTTAATGGTGATCTCATTGAAAATAAAGACATGTATCAAAGTGGTTTTTAATTGAGATTTTATTTTCAATTTTTTTAATAGATATCCATATTCTATTAGTCAAAACTAGCCCTGCACTGTCGAAACCAGCCTTGCCCTGCCAGTATTTAGCAGGAACTACGCTGCAATGCAGTTTTCGTTAAAAAAATCAAATAACAATAAATTGACTTACAATTGTGGAAACAGATGAATATCATATGTTAACAATACACAGAAACTTACAATGGAGATATTTTTAACAATACATACAATGGACATTATTCTTCCAGCTATAAATCCCCTATGCAATCAACTTCTATTAATCTCCTATGCAATCACCTTTTCTTAATACGCTATTTTCCATTCAAACTAGCAATCTTCTTTTGAATCAATAGTTTCTCATTCAGAAGGGAAAGCACAATAAAATACTTGAAGAGGCTTCCATTTGGCCTAGGTCTAATAGACTGTTGGATTCCATCAACAACAAATTAAAATACATTCCATACTAATTTAATTATTTAAGTCATATCTTTGTACATTTTTTGCATGCTAATTCTTTATACCTGTAAAAAGAAAAAAAATGATTCCTTAGGGATAAAGATATCTTGAACTTTCATTATATTTAAAACATAGATCCAAGCAGAAAATCATATCTATTACAAATAAGGCAGTCAAACCAGAAAATTAATAGACTCTTATATTATTATTTGATTTGGTAGTGGTACCTATTAGGATAACCAGTGGACAACTGAGAGGGGGGGTGAATCAGTTATCAATAGATTATATTAATCAAACCACTTTATAACCTTTAACTAGAGCACATACACATTGAATACCAGAATAGAAGAACTAGATACTGGTAAGCAATAAAACATAAGAATGAAACAAAGAATTAACATAATGCAACCATACCACATAACACCATGATTTGTACATGGAAAACTCGGTAAAGGCAAAAACCACGGTTGGAAGCCTACGCATAGTCAGATGATACTTCTGCAGAAAGTATGTGATACAATAAGGGGCCTCCACAAAGTATGTGATATAATAAGGGGTCTGCACATGCAGGAAGGCACGTTGCCTAGCGCATACTGATCATTACAAAGCAGACTCACTGACTATAGAGAGGTTATAACAACCTCAAGATAATTGAACAACAATCTAGAAGAATGAACTACCAGTGATAGCATCTACCATGCCTAATTATAGTCTGGGTTAAGCTCAATACCGGAGGCCTTTGACCTCTTACATAAACCCAATTCCATCACCTATGATCGACCAAATCTCCTTTGCATATGATATTTCATTCCATGACCACAACCATTACAACCACGATCTACAATGAGATCTTACATCAATTTATACAAACCCTAAGGCCTAAACCAATTAGGTCAGACACCTAAAAGATATTAAAATAAGATTATTACATACATCCATATTAGAATGATATGCCATGTCGGATTTAGACCAAAAAAACATTAACCAATCCATAAAACATCTTGGTAACATGTAGACAACACGTTAACATGATACCGGTCCATAACCTGGATAGGTACCAAACCTAATTTGGGTCCACCACACCAAAATGATGTTCAATTAGTCAAGGAATCATCAACGATCACCTTCTACATCCTGAATTCCATCTACAAGCCACACCAACACCACTTATGCATCCTGTCAAAGATTCTCAGTAAAAGCTCTATCGGTAAAACCTTAAACCCTTACCAGTAACACTGGTTCTTCTACTGGTAAACAAAACCTGTCTGCCAGTAACCAACCATAATAGCTAGTGTTGACATCAATGACAAAACATCAATTCAACACATAATCAATTCCTTCATATTTCCAACAATCTCCCCCTTTGGCATTGTTGGCAATACTAGATGTGAAAAAGAAAACATGTAAGTGTCAATAAATGCTAAACATTTCTCATAGAAGATATAACAATGAAAACTTGAGAAATCCCAGCAACTCCCATTGAGGAGTGCAGTCCAATCTGAAACTGATCTGATTCCCACAAACATTATTTTTCACATATAACTCTCCCCCTTTGACATCAATTCCAAAGATATGACATAGATATCAAATTTTTGTGAATCTCAAAGCTGACTACTCCCCTAAGTAATAGCACCACTACATCAATCTGGAGCAAAGGATAATGGTGATGATGCATATTGGATTGATTCCAACCTGCATCACTTAAGTCTCTTCTGGAGGGGTAGATACCCCTAGTTCGTCTCTCAAATATTCAAATGATTCCTTAGACAATGGTTTAGTGAATATATCTGCAATCTTCTCTTTAGTGTTCACATAAACCAATTTGACTTCCTTTTCTTCCACCTTGTCCTTCAGAAAGTTATATTTTATTGAAATGTGCTTAGTCTTAAAGTGAAATACCAGATTCTTAGATATGTCAATAGCTGCAAATTTATCACAATAGATAACTACTGGTTCACTATAATTTACCATGATATCCTTCAACATTTTCTTCATCCACAAGACTTGAGTGCAATTAGTTGCTACTGTAACATATTTAGCTAAAGTAGTAGATAAAGAAATGCATGACTATTTTTTGCTGATCCATGAAACCAATTTCTTTCCAAGAAAGAAAGCTCCACCAGAAGTGCTCTTCTTGTCATCTGTATCTCCTGCTCAATCTGAATTTGTATATGCATATAAAGTGAAGTTATCATATCTAGAATACCATAAGCCATATTCTGTTGTTCCTTGCAAATACCAGAATATCCTCTTTACTGCACATTCATGATTTTCTTTAGGATTACTTTCATATCTTGAAACAATACTTATTGCATTCATAACATCTGGTCTAGTCTGAGTTAGATACAACAAACCACCAATCATAGACTTATACCTTGTCAAATTTATGGGTGCAGATGTGTCTTTGATAGATAATTTATCACTTGTCACCATAGAAGTACTTACCAGTTTGGAATTATCCATACCAAAATTCTTCAGCAATTTCCTTAGATACTTAGTTTGACAAATAAAAATGCCTTTATCAGTTTGAGTAATATGCAAACCTAAGAAGAATCTCATCTCACCAATCATGGACATTTCAAATTCATCATTCATATTATTAGAGAATTCCATGCACAATTTATCTTCACCTTCAAAAATGATATCATCAATTAATACTTCAATAATCAAAATATCATCATCAGTGATCTTGTAATATAAATTACTATCAGTGCTGCCTTTAGTAAAACCAAGCTTCAAAAGATATTTATCCAACCTTGTATACCAAGCTCTAGGAGCTTGTTTCAATCCATATAATGGTTTCCTTAACCTGAAAACCATATCTTTGTCATCTGTCAGTGAAAATCCATCAGGTTGCTCAATGTATACTTCTTCCTCAAGTTCACCATTCAAAAATGAACATTTCACATCCATTTGATAGACCTTATAGTTCTTGTATGCTGCATAGGCAATAAATAGTCTAACAACTTCAATTCTAGCTACTGGTGCAAATGTCTCACCAGAATCAATTCCTTCCATTTGATAATATTCTTTACAAACCAGTCTAACCTTGTTCCTTATAACTTGGCCATCCTCATTTAGTTTAGTTCTAACAACCCATTTAGTTTAAATAGCATTCTTATTTTTAGGCTGGGGAACTAAGTTCCAAGTGTTATTCTTCTCCATCTGCTCTAATTCATCTTCCATAGCCTTTAACCAATGTTTATCTTTACAAGCTTCAATAACAGATGTTGGTTCACTATTCTGATCATTAGTCACAGTTGAATTTTCTGATTATACTGGTGTAATTATCTTAGTGTCTTGTACCGATTGAGGCATTGCCTACTCAGTTATGATCATTTCCACTACTAGTTCTCTGTCATATGATATAGATTGATCTTTGTATTGCTCATCCACTTTCACATTTGTGCTCTCCACAATTTTCTGCAATTTTTTGTTATACATCTATATGCTTTTCTCTGAATTTAATATCCAAGAAATATCCCTTCATCACATGCAGGATAAAAATTCCCAATTGAATCATCCCTTTTGATATAACATTTACTTCCAAAAATTCTAAAATATTTAACAGTAGTTGTATGTCCAAATCATAATTCATAAGGGGTCTTACTAGTTTCACCTTTGATATGATCTTTGTTGAATGTGTAGACTCCTGTACTCACTGCTTCTCTCCAGTAGATGTGAGGCAATTCGGCTTCCATCATCTTGGTTCTTGCTGCATCCAAAATGGTTCTATTCTTCCTTTCCACTACTCCATTATCTTGAGGAGTCTGGGGTGCAGATAATTGTCTCCTAATTCCATTTGTCTCACAATAATTATTAAATTCATGAGAAGTGAACTCACCGCCTTGATCTGATCTCAGACATTTGATTTTCAATCCAATTTTTGTTTCCACCTTTGCTTTGAAGATCTTGAATTTCTCAAAAGCTTCAGACTTCTCCCTTAGGAAAGTCACCCACATCATTCTAGAATAATCATCAATTATCAACATGGAGTGTCTATCACCTTGAAAACTTCTTGTCCTTGCTGGAACACATAAGTCAGTGTGAATCAAATCAAGCACATCATTAGATTTATAATGTATGCTCTTAAAAGATGTTCTAACTTGCTTTCCCAATTGACATTCCTTATATACCAGATTATGAGGCTTTATAATCTTAGGTATATCTCTAACTGCCTTTGTCAAACTGATCTTAATAATACAATCCAAATTAACATGACACAACCTCTTATGCCATAACCAACTCTCATCAATATGAGCAATCAAACATGTCTTATTACCAGTGTTCAAGTGAATGATATTACCTCTAGTCTGAGTACTGGTTGCAATCTCCAAACCAGTTTTGTTAATGATTTTGCATTTTCTATCTTTGAACTAAAGTTGGAATCCCTTATCCACCAATTCCCCAACACTTAAAAGATTATGCTTTAAACCTTCTACTTAATAGATATTATCAGTATTATGCTTGCAATCCAAAGAAATAGTATCTTTACCTTTGATCATACATGCTTTGTCATCTCCAAATCCGACTTGACCGCCATTGTATTCTAGCAGGGAAAAAAGTCTCTTTCATCTCCAGTTATATGATGTGAGCATCCACTATCAATTATCCATTCATCCTTGTCTTATACTTTTTCTACGAGGGCCTTTTCTTCATTCTTGATAGCCAGTTCTGGTTCACCTTCCTTTAAAGAATAGAACACCCATTCCTTTCCATTGCCGAATCCACTAGCAGAGTCTCCTACCGGTTCATCCTCTGAATCATCACTTACTCCTTCCTCATCTGCTATGTAGCATTGTTTGTTTTTCTTGATTCTATATCTGTTCTAATTAGGCTTAAATGATTTCTTAACTCTTTCTTCAAATCTTGCATTCCTTTCAGGACATCTAGATGCAAAATGACCAATCATATTACATGCAAAATATTTAAAAGGTTTGTTTTCTTCATACTTATTTCCTATCAGTGCTTTGGGTACTCTTCTAGCAAATAAGGCTTCAAGTTGCTCAAATTCTTCATCCTCTTTTCTCATATCTTCCAATTCTTTTGCATATAGGGCTTTCCAATCACTTTTGCCAATAGATAATGATGCATGAAAAGCAGGTTCATATTTTGCAGCTCTAGAGGGTCCAAATTCTTCAAGCTCAAAATCATATAATTTCCCAATCAAAATATCTCTATTAATTTAAGTGTTTTCCATTGTTCTCAATTCATTAATTACAATAGCCTTCATTTTGTAAGCTAGTGGAAGGGCTCTCAAGAATTTGGAAACTATTTCATCTTCACTTAGAGATCCTCTAGAACATTGAATTGCCATGACAATCTCATTTACTCTTTCCATAAATGTAGCAATTCTTTCATTATCTTCCATCTTCAAGTTCTCATATCTTACCTGGTAACCATTAAGTTTAGCAGTTTTGATAGTAGGGTCACCTTCATTCAGAGTTTTTAATTTATCCCACATAACCTTTGCAAATGATTTATTAGTCAATCCCATGATTTGCTGATCAATAAGTGCACACAGGAGGGTTTCCCTAGCTCTGCAATCATTCTCAATATTATTGTCCAAGTCTGTAGGAGCGGGATTGCCAGACACCAAATCATAAGGTGTATATCCTTTCTTAGTGATCTCCCAAATATCCTTGCCAAGACATCTAAGATGAGTCTCCATTCGGATTTTCCATATCCTATAGTTTGTTCCATCAAGCTTAGGGATTTTTCTTCTAAGAATAGTTGGCAGTGGATTTGAAGTATTAGTTGCCATAGCATCTACCTCAAGTAGTTAAGCTTCTTTCAAAAGAGGACCAAATCTCTGATACCAATTGTTAGGAGAGCCGGTGGACAACTGAGAGGGGGGGGAGGGTGAATCAGTGGTCAACAAATTATATTAATCAACCACTTTATAACATTTAACTGGAGCACATAAACATTGAATACCGGAATAGCAGAAACAAATACCGGTTAGCAATAAAACTTAAGAATGAAACAAATAATTAACACAATGCAACCATACCACATAACACAATTATTTGTATGTGGAAACCCCGGTAAAGGGAAAAAACACAGTGGGAAGCCTACCCATAGTCAGATGATACATCTGCAAAAAGTATGTGGCACAATAAGGGGCCTCCACATGCAAGAAGGCACACTTCCTAGAGTATACTACTCATTACAAAGGAGTCTCGCAAAGATAATTGGACAACAATCTAAAAGAATGAACTTCTAGTGATATCATCTACCATGCCTGATTACAGTCCCGATTAAGCTCAATACCGGAGGACTTTGACCTCTTACATAAACCCAATTCGATCACCTATGATCGACCAAATCTCCTTCACATATGATACTTCAGTCCATGATCATGACCATTACAACCACGATCTACAATGAGATCAAACATCAATTTATACAAACCCTAAGGCCTAAACCAATTAGGTCGGCCACCTAAAAGATGTTACAATAAGATCATTAAATACATCCATATTACAATGATATGCCATGTCAGATTTAGACCAAAACAATATTAACCAACCCATAAAACATCTCAGTAACGTATAGAGAACACATTTTAACATGATACCGATCCATAACCTGGATACGAACCGGACCTAATTTGGGTAGACCATGCCAAAGCGATGTCTCCAATTAGTCTAGGCACAATCAAGGATCACCTTCTATATCCTAAATTCCATCTAGAAGTTGCACCAACACCACTCATGCATCATGTCAAAGATTCTCATTACAAGCTCTTTTGGTAAAACCTTAAACCCTTATCGGTAACACTAGTTCTTCTATCGGTAACCAAAACCTGTCTATCGGTAACCAACCATAATAGCTAGTGTTGACATTAATGAAAAAACATCAATGCAACACATAATAAATTCCTTCATATTGCCAACAGTACCACCTCCATAAAATAGTGATATCAAATCCATGTACAATGTAATAGAAAAATGACACTTGCTTGAGTTAATTAATTTACTAATCTAAATTCCTATTATTGAAGCAACTAGTGTATATGATTCTTGATCATTGTCTCAATAGATGCACTAGGTCTTAGAAGATTGTTTCGATGACCAACCTCAATGAGTATGACTATGAATTTGTCTACACTAAGAGTCTAAGTTTCCATTCTAATTTATTACTCTATGAAGTATGATATACATTAAATTTACTAATTTCAGAGCATCATTACTAGCACTTTGAGTTGGTACCACTTCTATAAAATCACGATATGAAACTGATCCAAAATGCAATGGAAATGCATGATACTTGTATCAATCAATTAATTAACATGCAATTAATTTGGCCTATCTAATTCCAGTTATGGCAACTTGTGCGAATTACAGATCCTTATCACTGTCTTACTATGGTTTAATCAAGCTTAAAGCCTTAAACTATTCAAATTTAATACACTTGTTAGGTTTTGTACTAATTTACAAAATCCAAGCAACTGAATTAATGCAAGAAAATATTTTCTTATAGATTAGACTTGTGTGGTCTTAATAAATTTTGACTTTTTTAATTTTTTTTGGGTTTTCTTTGCCATTTCATGAAAAATTAGCTAGATTTTCCAACTTTCCTTTTTGCAAGTGTATTTGGAAAACACTTTAGTCAGAGATTACTTGTTATTGAGCCTCTCAAGGACATGCTATGAATTGACGAATTCAGGTTAAATTTGTTGCAAAGGAAGGACATGTCATTCTTTTAGATGGATTAAGGTCATTTGTGTGTACACTTTACACTCTTCACTCTAGCCCCTAGGTAGCATCCCAGGGATACTTTTGGAATTTTTGTTATTTTGACAATTTTGGAAATTTTTGAATCCATTCTTAGTAATATCCCAGGGATACTTAGAATTTTGTAAACTTACTATTAACAAAACTTATGCACAAAGGAGGGAATGAATGCAATAATAAAAAACTATGATTAAGCAATGGAATTTGTTGTAATAATGATTTATTAACCAATTAATTAAAAAAATTGAATTGTGATTTTGAACAATAAATGCCCTTAAATAAAAATATAACATTTTGTAATAATCAGATCTAAAAATATACTTGAAAATTATACAAGTCACTAGTTAAAATTAGAATAATAAATTAGGGTTTTTGTTAATTTAATCTCTAGATTTATGAAATTCAATTAAAAATAACAATTATGAGTGCAAATTTGAAATCTAAAATGCATACAAAATTAAACCAAAGATAAAAAATCAAAATTAAACATGCAAGATGTTGGGTTCACCTAAATTTAATTTGGTGGAAATTAGGAATTGGGGTTTTACAATTAAATCCACTAAATATCCCAATTAATACTAATAAATTGAAATAGAGTTGAACCCAATAGATCTAGGCTCAATCCTAATGGGAAAGAGATTGAGACTTTGATTAGATTCAACTGGTTAAGGTTAATTATCATCTTTCTTAGTTTAATTGTAATGTAATTTATTAAATTAGGGTAATGAATTATTGGAGTAATATGATAGAAACAGTAATCTACAGATGTCCTGTTGAGACACAAACTTGGATCTTAGAAAAGAAGATGTCTAGAATCTATTCTCAGAAGTGCAACTTGATTTTTTAGGATTGGGTAGCACAAATTTTCCCTAGTCCTTCAAATTTTCTATCATCAAAAGTTAAACTTGTTCATCACTATAAACTTTACCAAATTTATTGAGTACAACTCTGCACCTATTTCTTACACATACAAATAAAGAGAAAAATAATGGTTATAGGGGATTTCCTTAGGTCAAACCTCAACTTTGGAATTAACCATGAAATTGAATTGGAAAATGTAATGAAATAGTACAAAAAGGTACTTTCCTTTTGAGGGAAAGACTGAATCTAAAATGTAATTCTCGAAACCATAATGTTTACCTTGATGATTTTTTGTTTTTTTGTGCACAAAGCTTTTAGGGTTTCATGTAGGATTCCTTCATAAAACATTGATTATAAATGTCAGCTTCAATGGTTGAACTTGACTTCAAGTTTCTTCCTTGATTCATGATGAATGACTAATTGCTTGCTCATTTGTGTTTGCTAAAGTGGAATTTGGTTATATGATTGATTAGATTTCAAATTAGAAGGGTATACCTCTTTTTATACTTGATTCTTAAAAATCAGATTGAATTTTTGAAACAGGCCAACTTAGGATCAAAATTTTAGCTCATTAATTATGATCATTATGAAGCTAGAATTTGGGGCCCAATTAAGAGGCCCAAGGCATGGTAGGCCTTGGTCTTGATTTTGGACCAAGGTGTGGTACACTCTATTCCTAAAAGTGAGAGTCCAAATTAGGGAGAAAATAGGGAAGTTGATTAAAATGTAGAATAGATGGGTGGTGTGAACAAAATCAACATTGCAATGAGGCCTTTGAAACTAGAATGTCAAAGCTAGGCTTAACTGTGGACAAAATTGAAAGTGAGTACAATTTAGGATACTAAACATATACATATACATATACATATACATATATATACATGCACATGTACATATATGTATACGTATATGTCTATATGTCTATCTATGTGTATATGTGTATATATGTGTATATGTATATATCTATATATCTATATACATACATACATACATATATGTGTACACACACACACACACACACACATATATATATATGCATACATACATATATAGATCTATACATACATATATACATATATAAATATATGTACATACATATATATGTATATATGTATATATGTATATATATGTATATATCTGTTTGTATGTATGTATACATATATGTGTGTGTGTGTGTGTATGTATATGTATATATATATATATATACATATACATACATATATATACATATATGTATATAGATATACATATATACATATATGTATATAGATATACATATATACATATATGTATATATGTATATGTATATACATATATACATATATGTATATATGTATATGTATATACATATATACTTATATATGTACATATATAAGTATACAAACATACATATATATGTATGCGCACACACACACACACACACAAACAGAGATATATATATATATATATATATATATATATATATATATATATATATATATATATATATATATATATATATATATATATATATATATATATATATATATATATATATATATATATATATATATATATATATGAATGTATGTACATGTACATTTATACATATACACATACATGCATGCATACATACATACATATATATAATGAATGATGAATTGCTTGCTCATTTGAGTTTGCTAAAGTGGAATTTTTTTAGATGATTGATTAGAATTCAAATGAGAGGGGTATACCTCCCTTTATACTATATACGTATATGTATATGTATATTTGTATACATATGCATGCATGTATGTATGTATGTATGTATGTGTGTATGTATGCACATACATGAATACATACATACATACATACATGACAACAAGATTGCTAAAGAGAATAGAACCACTTCCTTGTGTGAAGGAAGGTCAGCTAGGTTGGCTAAAATTTTGGCTTCTATCAAGATCGTTGAGGCTAATTTAATTTAAAGTTAAGCTTGGTACCCAAACATGCATCATTAGAGTAGTCAAAAATTGAGAGGTGAATACTTTTTCATTGTTTGCAATGATTACCTCTGGAACCTCATGCAATCTATCAACTTAATTAAGAATCTTTCTCTCTATGGCTTGAGAATCATCCTTGATATTACTTATTATAAAGTGTGCCACCTTGATTAGCCAACCAACTACAGCTATCATAATATCATTCTTAACCCAAGTTTTAGGTAAACCCACCATAATTCCTTCTAGATTTATAACTATTTATATTGAAATACCTAATGCAAGATGACAATCCTTGATTTTAACTCATTGATATCATAAGAAAATGGTCATAAAGTTTGGTACCTCCTTTTTTATTTCATACAAAAATTAGATAGATCCTATATATACATAAATTCTATTCACGCTTGGATGTCCTAAATATAATACATATTATGTCTTATCTATTGAGCCTTATTTTTTCTTAATCACCCTTCATTGGATAAATTTTTTTTACCTTGGTATTTAAGGATGGAATCCTCTCTTATGGATTATTCTAGATGGTTAATTTATATATGTATATCTAATTTTACTTTTGGGCAAAAGGAATCCATACCTTACATTTTTTAATGCTATATATAATAGGTAAATAATTACTTGTGTGATGGATGTCAAAGTAACCTTGTGACTTGGTTCATCTGCAACTACATTTTCCTTTCCCTTAACATAATAAATGTCAAAATCATGGATTCATAGGAAATCTCTATCCATATTCTTGATCAAAATTTATGTTAGGCTCTGTGACAAAATACTATAGTCCTATTATGATTTGTATTCAATTTGAAAGGTCTTTTTACTAAGTAACTCTTTCAAATTTTTAATACATGCACAATTGTGGCTCTCTAATTGATGGGTGAAATAAATACTTCATGATTCTCTAGTTTTTATGACTTATTATATTACTTGGTCATCCGTTAATACAATTTCTCGTATGCCCTCAAGTAAATCATCGGTTAAACTATAAAATCCCTTACAGGGTCAAGTAGTTAAATAATTTGATTTCTTGCTAGACTTTAACTGCCAAAAGACCATTTCACACTTATTTTACCATTCAAATGTTTTTCCTTTTCATTGAAAATAACTTATGATCTTGGAAACCTTGGAGAAATCCTTCACAAAGGTTTTCTAGTACCCAACTTGCTCTATAAAGCTCGTTACATTTGAAACATATTTTTCAGTATGGGCCATATCGCAATGGCTTGAGTTTTGATAGGTCCAAAAATATATTTTCCAAAGATAAGATGTCTCTCGGATGATATGTTTTTGGTTAAAATAAAGAGGATTTATTATATTTTCCATGAGGATTATGCTCTCAAAACCTTTGTAGTGCATTTCTCTAGTGTTTTACATGCTTCTTCAAATTCTTATACTAAGGTTGTCATGGAGAAATAACATCTCAAATATATTTAAAATTCATAAAAATAATGATTCATAAGACTTATAAAGTCATAATTTTATTTTGATTAGACTAAAAGGAACTACTAATAACTCATAGTGACCATACCTAGTTCTAAAGGGTGTCTTTATATTATCTTCCTCACTAATTCACAACTAGTGCTATCCATGTCTTAGGTTGATCTTAGAGAAAATAGTAAATGCCTTCATTTTATTGAAGAGGTCATCAGTTTAGGGAAGAGGATATCTAATTCTAATGGTTACTTTATTGAGAATCTATAATCTATACATAGATATGATGTCCCATAATCTTCCTCTTAAGTAAATAGGAGCTCCACATGGGGACTTACAATGCAAGATCAAACCTTTATCCATTGTTTCTTGAAACTATACATTAATTTTGAAGGACTCAAGTTTATTCATTCAATATGGGGTGCTTCAAATGGGCTCAAATAATAGAACCAATTCAATAGAGAAGTAAAAAAGATTCTTAGGGAGAAATCCTTTTCACTCTTCAAGAAATACGTCTTGAAGTTCTTAAAGTATTAGATAGTTAACAATGCCTACAATAGAAAATTCACTCCCTTCCTCCATATTAATTATGGAGAGTTTACATCTCTTAATCATAGCTTGTTTGGCACTAATAATTGAGAGTATTCGGGAAGTTATTAGCCTCGGCAAGCCTTAAAGTACCACTAGTTTCCGATGGTCATTTTGGAATTCATTTAACTTGTTCTATGAATCAAAAGTTTTCCCATGTTTTGTAAACATTAAATTATTATTATTTTTTATTATCCTTATTCTTGCGACGCATGTATATATTTAATGAAACAAAAATTTAAAATTCAAGAGTCTTTGATTCACTAGAAAGGAAAGTATTAAACAAAGCCTAAAATTTTATTCACGGGAAATTTTATTATTATTAAAAGTCAAATTAAAATATTAAGTACAACTTATGTCTCATTGTAAATAGAGTACATCCATAGTATCACATCATATAATCCTAGCTTAATGATCGATAAATTTTCCATGGTCTTTGTACCTCCTAGGTCAATATTTATGTTATTTAAATAAGAATCTACCTTTTTGTCTTACAAGACCCAAAATCTATTTTTATCTCTTCTCAACTTAATCATTAGGGACTAACATTGTACCCGGTTAGTAATTCTGAGATAGAAATCTATGATTGTCCCCTAAATCAATCAATATAGTGAAAAGTTGGCCACAAAAAATGCCTAGAACCTCTATCAAAGAAGAAATGTTATCTACCTCTTGTTTTTCTATGACTACCACTATCTTGGTGATTGAATTGGTGTTCTAATATTCCCTCTTAGGATAGTCTCTCTTGAATTTATTTCCTACTTATATCCAACATCCTTCTTTCTGTTATACCTCTTTCCTACTCTGATCCTTATAGCAGTTTGTGGGGTAGAAAGATTCAAAAAAAATTACCATTATTTCTCTCAACTATTGGAGGGAGGGTGTTATTTTGGAAATCCTATGTTGTCTAAGGCATCATTATAATTTTTTGGGAGCCATTTTGACTACTAAACCTTTCTTATACTCACGCTTATAATTATGAGAAAATGTGGACTACTTTTGTTTCCATTATTTATTACTTTTACTATTTTTTTTAGTAGTGGTGGCTACTACTGCTCCCTAGCTCATATTCTTAGGTCATGTGAGATTATTAAAATACATAAAAATTTTATTAAAACAAGGATGAACTTTCCCACTACATCTTCCTTTGCCTTCAATGAATTCACTTGTTGTATCAAGATTAAGTCATATCATTTTATGGCCAATTGATGATGCCACCACAAGAAATATTCTCCTAGTAGCTTGCCAATAGAGACATATGTGTTACAAGTGTGATATCTATTGGACTGAAAGAATGACTTGTCAATGTCTGATACAACCACTAGACTTATAGAATCCATAGGAGGTGGTTAAGCCATGTCACAAACTTGAATGTTGTGTAGCACAACACAAGGAGACCAAGGAAACACACCTTGAAACAATCACCCCAAACGCAAGCAAGGGGTTTGAACCTGCGACCAATTTTTATTTTCTTGAATTTTCTACATAAGGTATTATTTATCTCATACCTAGGTCAGTCTAAAAGTAATGGATTGTGAATTTGTATTTTAGAGTTATTATAAGGGTCTAAATCTAAGGATTATTCCTTCACTACATACTCTTTAGTGCCCAAACTTAGGCTGTGGTATGTTCCCTATTAACTTTTCCTTTATAGTTGATATATTTAGCCTTCTTATTACATTATTTTGGCTAAAATTGTATTTAATTTTGCCTAAATTTCCCTTAGAAACATCATTTGTGTAGGTTATATTATTATAAAATATTTCTTAGTAGAAGGTGAACTAGAGGTGTTTTGTGGACTGAAATACTTTCCTTTCCATGTGGTCTTTGGATTCTATTTCTTTCCTTTGCTAGCTGAATCTTTCATGTTCGTCTAAGGTGGAGTAGTAACAAGTGTTGAATCTTTTAAAGGCATCAATGTACCCATCTGAATCAACTTAGATAGTTCTCACATGATTGGAATGGCGAACTCATCAAGAGAAGGCATTTTGTAGTTGGAGGCCATAGCATCCTTTGTAGCAAAGGAGGCAAAAACAAAGAAAGAATAGTTTGGACCAAGCTTTGCAATAATATTAAGGATCAACTAGTCAGCTTTCTTTTCAATACCTAACTACTTTAGTTGAATCCTCAAGGAATTAAGCTTTGTGAAGAGGTCCTAGATCATGTACAAATTAGAAGGATTAAGGCATATTAGCTCATTCTCTAATTGATAACTCTCCTGTTTACCAAATAGAAGCTCAAGTTGTGCCCAAACTTCCTGTGGTGTAGTGTAAGACTCAACACGAAACATGAGATCAAGAGAGATAATCATGCAAAGAGTGTCAAAGGCCTTGTCACATCTGTTGAACAATTTTCTCTTTTCTGCAACACCTATAGGTTCAATTTTTGTACCCTTGGTGACTCAATATAACCCCAACTTCTTAATAGTGATCTTAATGTGAGACTTCCACTCGAGAAATTTAGAAGTAGTAAGAAGAGTCATGTTTCTTAATTGGAACTTAATACCTCTAAGAACAAGTATTGCGGAGATCGGATCAGAGGAAGGCAGAATAGGACTAGAACATGCACTGTTGACTTCAAAAGGAAGAAATCAAAATATGGTTAAAAAACTATAAATAAGGACTCGATATCTAGATAGAGTTCTAAATCATCTTTTCGGTGATATTTCATTTGCAAAAACCAGAGTCCGAATGGACAAGATATGCCCCTGGGAGTGCAAACAACAAATTATGACTTCAACTAGCAAAAAACCCTACTAAATGAAAATATAAAAAAAAAAACCTTGACAAATTAATCTGTCTCAGAAAGAGCTTTCCAATGATATATGGTTTATTGAAAAAGACTTCTATTACTTAATTTAGAGCAAAAAAACCATCCCCTTGTTAAATAGGCCTTGAGAAAAAAAATTACCCTCACTTGTGGTGGGTCAGTAGCTCCTTGGCAGAGAAGTCACACAACTCAGGTGGGAACGGAGCATGGCAGGTTGAGCAGTGGTGGAGCCTACAAGACCAGGTGGGGGTGGGAAGTAAGCTGCTAGTGGTTGTCATTGACCCCTGATAGCTGGTAGTTGTCATAGCCACGAGCGGCTATGGCCATTGCAGTTCTAGGAGACCGCTGGCAATTAGCAGACTAACAGAAGATTAAAAAAACCATCGGTAGTAAAAATATCTGCTAAATAATTTTTTTATTTTTTTGATGAAATTTGATAATTTTGTACCTATATGGTCTAATAGATAAAACAATTTGCCCTTGATACTCCTATAACTAAAATAGGTTGAACTAGATATCAAAATTCATGGAATCGGCTTTCTGAATCCAACCGTGTGGTCCTTTTGGGCCCAAAAAGCTTCAAATTTTCAGGTACCCTCTAAAACAAAGAAAAAACCTTGAACTTCGAACCCTTTGAAAATGGACTTTGTATATTGGATTTTAGTGAAATGAAAGGCGATCCTGACTTTCTTGAGCCTTCTAGAACTAATTGTGTGATCCAAAGTAACCCAAGATGAACAATTTCTTGTGCATGCAAATAATCTCCAAACAAGCGAACAAGAATCTTCAGATCTAGAGCTCTAATACCATATTAGAATTCGGGAAATGCGAATCATGCAAGCCCAGTTATCTTATGCAACCTATCACAAATAAGGAGAAAATTGAAAAAAAATAATAATTGAAGGTGGAGTCTACAAGATAGACTGAGAGTTTGAAACACAATGCATGAATCAGTCATGTATGCACAAAAGAAATAATAGACTAATTAATGCATAAAACTCTTAAAAATCTAAACATAGGTTGCTTTTTCCTAGTTTGCATTATGCCTAAAGAGAAATATTAATTAATTATTTTTAATTAATTAATTAACTAAATAATAAATTATTTAATGAATTAATAAAATGAAGTGAATAATTAATATATAAATTATTTATTCCAACAATCTTAACATAGAATAGAAACATTTTTCAAACTAGACAAGAAAATAAGAAATTGTGATGGCATATACAACTTGTTTTGATACAATTTTAACATCGATGAACTCCCACACCTCTATTTCACTTAGGTATTGCTTGGTTTATCTCCCTTACTCCACTCACTTGC
The DNA here is from genome assembly GCF_030272615.1 of Cryptomeria japonica. NCBI lineage: Eukaryota > Viridiplantae > Streptophyta > Pinopsida > Cupressales > Cupressaceae > Cryptomeria > Cryptomeria japonica. The sequence continues at coordinate 623,213,418 of NC_081413.1, forward strand.
TTCTCATGCCTCTATTTATCACCTAATTTGATTGCTACAATCTGAGCGAATGACAACCAAGGCTTGTGAGGGTTTTTATTGGCCATAAGGCATCCTATTAGTGAAAAAAATAGATGACTTTTGGTCGCCTAGGGACAAGGATGCCATGCCTCTTAATGGCATACCATTTCTCTTTATCCAACGCCCCTTTTTTAATTCTCTTCTATTATTTTCTTTACCTTTTCTTCTTATATTTTATTTCTTTTAATTTTTTTTTATATTACTTATAATTCATATTTTCTTTAGGTTTATTACCATTATCTTACTTGCCATAATATTTTTAATTCATTTTTTCTCTATACTTTATTGTATATTAAATAGCCTTGACTCTAAGAGATCATGATAAGGGGAAGACATGGGATCTAAATCAGCGCTCTGAAGGGGTTTTAGGTCTGTCAAAACCTATTTGATTCTTAATAAAAAGATTAATGAGATTTTTTTTGGTTGTGTACACTAGGTGTCTCACCTTCTATTAACATCTGATTTTAAGGTTCATTCCCAATATAGGTTACTAGGTTACACATATAGGATGACAAAAATCTAGGAACTCATGAATTCTCTCACATATTTGTCATTATCCTACCAGCCTAATAAATATATAAATATAACAATTTGAATGATAAAAGGGATACCATGAAATTAGTAAATTTCTATTATTTAAAAATTGTTTTGAATTTTTATTTCAAGTTTAAAATCCATTATATTAATAATTAAGCCCATTTGAGCATCCAAAATAGCATTTGTGGACATAGTCTTATGTCTAGGATTTCACCTTCCTTCAAATTATATTATAATGAAAAAATATTAACACAAAATAAAGTTCTTTGTGTCTACCAAAGTGTAGCAATCTAATAGATATTAATTTACACTTAAAATTCTAATACTTTATATTAAAGAAATTCTATTTTTCCCCCTATTTTTAGAATCAACTAATTGTCCTCCTTGTTGTATATATATATCCGTTACACCTGTAAAACAACTAGCCAAATGAAATAATTATCACCTCATATTCAAGTTATCATATTTATAGTTTGGCCAATAATACTTCCTCTAGTAGTCTCTTCTCAAAATTAACAATCATGTTGAGTTTTGTGCTCATTTGTAGATTTAGAATTGTCATAGTTTTATTTTATTTTTAAGAATGTTGTTTTTATAAAAATGTTATGTAATTCTTACTTGTGAAAGGGAATTAGGTTTTATTTTGGATAATTTATGTTTTGTTATATATTATAAGTATTTAGAAAAAATTAAGGTTAGTATATTATAATTGATGTTAATATGCGAGGATCAAATTTTATAGTAAATAATGATTGTATAAAATTAGTTTTGGTAAAAAAATTGTATATTGAAATTAACAATTTACCTGTGATGCATTGGAACTAATTTCTACACATTGAACCAAGTTTTATAGAAAATAAATGATATGTTGACTATAGAGTACCAAATAAAACTTAATCATGAGAATTGTGAAAAGCTATATAAATACTAGCAATACATTCTATTTTCCATCAGAACTCACAAGCTCCTCTAACATAGTAAAAAGGTATTCAGAAAGGAAAGGACGTTAACCTAAATAGGAGAATGGGTTCAACCCATAACAGGTTAAAATTATGCTTCACACTCTCTATTAACTGATTAATGTCATTTCCTTATGCATTTTTCTATTTGAAAATTCTTTATTCTAGTAGAATAGAAAGGAGTTATTTTCTATAAAATTAAGGTATTATTGAAATATTCTAATTCAACATTAATTTGTGACTTTTTTCTCTTATAGTCAAGATGACCAGATCAAAAAAAATAATGGAGGTATGTTATCTTCTCTTTTCTATAAAATTTGAAGTGCATTAAATCTTTTAATTTGCTTAGTGTAGTATTAATAGACATCCTTCAATAAATTTAATAAAAGTGTAAAATCTCCCTTACTGTAAATGTCTATGTTTGTAAGCCACCTTAGATTTATATTTTATATTTCAGGTCATTATTGGGAGACCGAACTAGCATAATTAAAAAAAAATTATATAAAAATGGATTTTGCAGTTAAAAATAGGCAACTACAGAATTCAAACCAAACTCCTCATCGTCAAATAAGGAGGATACCTCATACACCCAGATCAGTTAGGGATTATTGTATGTGTCTTTTACTTTTCACTGGATTTTTCTATTGTCTTCCCTTCTTCCCTTTTGATGGTAATGTTTGTTGACCTAATATAGGTGAAGAAAATCAGATGCATCAAGAAGAAGAACATGGTTCCAAGAATGTCCAGCACTAAAGATTTATTGAATACATAATTTGTTTATAAATTTTACAAAGAAGAATCAGGCATATTGAGCAACCTTCTTTATATAAAACTGGTTGGATCTAGTGAAAACTTCTGTGGTGTTATATTTTAATTTAAGATTTGTTTTTGCATGTTGGAGAAGGATTTGTTATAAATATGTGATTCTAAATCTTTTCTGTGTTTAGGAATATTATAATGATATATTTTGATATTGCTCAATTATGATATATAATTTCGGAAGACGTATTTTCCTTAAGTTTTAAATTTAATTTAACTTTATTGATCCTAGACCTTCCCCATTTTTATGGAAGGCCAAGAGTCACAACTTAGAATTCATTTTAGATGTCCCTATTGGGAAAATCAGTTAAGCTCAATCCCTTGGATACTTTATTTTAATAATATATTATTATAACATAAATATATCTATAATCAAATCAAATAATAAAAGTATCAAATTGTATAAAATTTTAAGGGATATATATTTATAATAATAATAATTACATAAGTAAAAAAAATGTGGCAAGTAGTAGCCACTATGTGGCACTTGTTATCACTTGTTAGATCTATTTGTACACATTAATTATATATATAAAAAATTTCAATTTGTTTTATATTTATTCTGGAAAACATTTTTCTTTCTGCCTTATATGATGCTTGAAAAATATTCAAAAAAATTATATTCTGTTGAACTCATTAATACAAATATATATTATCTTTATATAACATTCAAATATATGCAATACATATTTTAGGCCCTTACATAACATATTCAAAATTCTTTTTTAAACCTCTCCTTTCTCACAATTGCAAGTTGCATACATTGAAAAACAAATAACACTCCAATGTTCTCAACAAATTGCAGCACCTTAAAGATTTTTTCTTTTAATTTATTTATTTTTAAAACATTTCACCATAACACTATTTTTTATAACAGTAAATTCAGCATCTAAATCATTCTACTTGTCTACTCACATTGCTGTAATAAAATAATCTACACAAAACATGTACTTCTGCAAACCACAGCAAAATATTTCTTATGCTACATTCTCTACTATGTCCAAATTTGATGCCATATATAGGACTAGAGCTGTAATACACATCAAAATGTAATGATACATAGATTATCACTGTATATTATGAGTGGATTTGTAATTCATTTCAAAATATTATGATATGTAGATTATCAGTGTATATATAGAGTGCAGAATTTATTCATTATTAGTTCCCGTAATGGAGCTATTGTGGAGGCTGAAAGATTAATCTTTTCCTGCTCGGTCAATGAAATTGCAAACTTTGTTTCAAAATTTTCATTCTGAACATATACAATGTATAAGTTGTATAACTTTTACCAGTGTTTAAGAAAAAAAAATGTTTTCCCATGTCTGATTGACATTTTAGACGGCTGTTAGATAGGTTCAGAGACAGTTTCCTATGGAAGAGAACTACCAAGCTCAGAATGCCAGTGCATCATCCTGTCCACCCCTCAGATGGGTTCACAAACACAGGAGGGTGCATGTAAAATTTGATTAATTTTTGTGCCACAGTCCACCACAGTCGTCCATCTCTCACCTGCATGCAACAAAATACAAGGTAAAATTATTTGATGCGTGAAACTGGTCAAGATTTTCAGGAGGGCATTTGATATTTGTTCTTGGGTTAATACCAAATTTACATGTTATTCCTTCCAATTCTTCTCCTCCTCCTTCAAACATTAAAACAGTCCAAACATCTGTGTTGTACATTTTAGGGTAAGCTGAAAACGTATGGCTATCTTCTAATTTGGGATTCCTCTGTAAGCTTTTTCTTTTCTTAACTACTTTTAGTGGCTTGTTCTAGTGTATTGCTTAAGTGTGTTTTGGAATGAACTGTGTAGTATTTAGTTTCAATAAATTGTATGTTGCTTAAGTGTGTTCTGGAATCAACTGTGCAGAGTTTAGTTTCAATGAATTGTATGTCGTTGTCTTCAGTCTTGAGATCAGTAAGCTAGAAATTTAGAAAGATGTGTCTGTCATTTGCACACTATTCATTTTGGAAACAGTAATCAATAGAAAACCAAGAAAATCAAGATTATTGTATTCTTGTAAAATTTTCCAAACCCGCAGATCTGCACAAGATCTAGCTAGAAAATAAGAAAAGAAAAACTTGCAGAAGAGAAAAACAAAGCTGAAGGAATGAAAATTAAATCTCTTGTATTAAAATACTTGTTCATAAATCATGGCAAATACAAGAAGTTAACTGCGCTAACACTCCTGTTAAGTCTAAGTAAGGAGAGAGAGGTTAATGAAAGGAAATAAAAGAGGAAAGAAGGAAAACCAAGTGGGAACAAAACCCCCCCTACTAATAAACACTAACTCTGCATGACATGTAATATGCTACAATGTCTTGCAACCAAAGAAGATCTTGGAGAAAGTGGCTATTTGTGGCTTCACAAAGAAGAGAAAGAATGTCAATTCAAAATGTAGCAAAATGAATGTTGTAGTAGGTTTCCTACAACAAATGATGCCTCTTTCTTTTGGAAGATAGAAACCTTGAGCTGTCAAACTGTTGAATTCCCATTCAAGTGAAATGTATGAAAGAATCAAGATGAATGGTTCTGAAAAGTACTCATGATTCTCTGATCCGATGCTGAATTGCAACTCTGCCATATAAGATTCCAGAACAGTGACCACTAAAGTGTGAGATTTGTTCAGGATGTGTAGAGATAGTACCCTGGAGTGGCTGAGAGAGAACAAGAGAATCCAAACCAAAACAAGATCCAACTTGATGTGAGTTGACATCAGAAAGAAGACATGTGTCCTCAATATTATCATCATGATCAGAGAGAGATTCAACAAACAAATGATAAATGTTTGATAGGATGATATTTCGCTCATCTAGAGGACAAGAATGAGCCTACTGAAGAGAATCTAAAGTAGCATTTAGAGAAGCCAAGATCTCTATCAAACCTGTAGTTTGAGGTGACTGAACATTTACCAATATTAGAGGTGTGGAAAGAAGAGAAGCACAAGGAGATGTCTCTGTGTAATCAAGACAATCAAGACTCTTCCAAAAAGCAATTTCCTCTTCAGTGTCATCGTCATACATAGGATCATCATCATTATCAAGGGAGAGAAGCCAAAGAGTGCGAGGGCACTCAATGTGTGATAGAGCCCATGATGTGTGGTCCCCAACAGTTAAACCAAGCAATCCCAAGACATGATCATTTCTACTTTCCCATGCAGATTTCTGCCAACAAGCATTTGGTTTGAGAATAAGGCCATATAAATGAGGCAAAAGATGAATCCAGTGACAATGCTTTAGGATTCTATTATGCCAGGACTTGTAATTTCCTTCTTCCAAAAAGATGATAGATGGATGATATCTAATTCCAATTTTAGACTAGACTATCCCCTTTTGGAACTTTATTTCAGTTCATTTTTAATACAAAAATACTAATAGATACCCCCAGAGCAATGAGAATTGCATTCTAAAGCAACTCAGAATTTCAAAAAATAAATGTTCTGCTCCTTTCTTCTAGCTCCCAGGCTCTGATACCTATAAAATTTTCCAAACCTGCAGAAGATCTAACTAGAAAATAAAAAAAGCAAAACTTGCAGACTAGAAAAACAAAGCTGAAGGAATGAAAATTAAATCTCTTGTATTAAAATTACATTAATGTGTTTGCATTAAATACAATTAGGCTTAGTTTTGAGCATGTAAACTTCTCCATAAATTACGGGAGAAAACAAGGCAGATAAACATGCAGCAATACTTCTCCGTAAATCATGGCAAACACAAGAAGTTAATTGCGATAACAATTCTTGCAGGTTGCATGAAGTTTTGGGATCTAAATTGGTAACGTCACTTCGGGGTTAGTTCAACTACTATTTTAATCAAGGCTCCCATTACTTCAGCTGTCTATCTTCCCTAACCTACTGATCCTAAAAAATTTTCTTATCACCATCTAAACCTTATAGTCCTTCCTCGATCTGCAGATAGAGATCCTTGACAATCTTGTTCGATATCTCCTCCTTTGTTGGGGGTTGACATGAATTTAAAGATGCTAGTTAAACCTAATCAAGGAATCAATAACCTCATTTTCATTGCCTTTAATATTTTTAACCTGAAAGCCATTTGCAATAAGAAAATCCTGCCACCTCCTATGCCTTGTTCCAGGCAACAGATTTCTAACAAATACTCTATCTTAATGTGACGTGTACTTAGTTCAAATTTTGTTGAGGAGATAATTGTTGATAAGTGATGCTGCTCTAGCATGCAGCTCCATGCAACTCCAGTTTGGACATGAAGCTATCCATTATCACCATGCATAAGCTATTTTTAGTTAATAGTTTTATTTGTTTATTCATGCAAATAAAGCATGTACTCTAGCATGTATGAATCCTTAGGACTATTTTTAGTTTTGTTTTTTGCATGAGTTTGTTTTTAGTAAATAAAGCATGTTGTGCATGCACTTAGTAGCTTTATTGTTTCCTAATCAATTGATTCAGAGAGGATAGGTCAGGTTCAAAATTCTACAATAATGCCTCCACTTCTTTCAATGCATGTATTATGACAACCAACTCAAATTCAGCGGTAAATTAATGAATTCTTTTCTTGGAAATTGTATTTCTCTTATCAACTTCTACTATGATTTACAATATGTAGAAATATAAGAATTTAAGTTTATTGTATGTCAGCGTGATATGAAATTCCTTCACTCAGGCCGACAACCTGAAGTGTCTGTGATACTATATGAATGTGCTGAAAAGCATATGAATTTTACTTAACATTTGGAATTTAAATGTGTCTTTGTTACTATGCAAACTGTATTCTTCCTTGCATTGTTCTACTACAATGGTCTGATTTTCTCGCAGGCTATTAAATAAGATTTAAATTTTCTAAACTGATTTCATGACATTTGACAGGATTAAGGATTATAATAGGTACTCGAGATGTTAAGAGGAATGGTTGCTTCAGATGATTATGTTTGGTACAGCAGGAATGGTTCCTTCATATGATTATGTTTGGTACAGTATACCAATGAAAGCACTTTTTGGCTAGTTAACCAAGACTATTCAGATTATGTTTCGTACAACATGTCTATAAAAGCTTTTATCGGCTAGTTAACCCTGACTTTTCAGTTTTTGAAGTTGGAGTTAAGCAATTTTTTAATTTAAGTAAAAAAATTTATAGGAACAGAATATTTATAATATTACTTTTGTAACTAGGATGGATTAATTTTTGGACATTTAGTTAATGGTGATCTCATTGAAAATAAAGACATGTATCAAAGTGGTTTTTAATTGAGATTTTATTTTCAATTTTTTTAATAGATATCCATATTCTATTAGTCAAAACCAGCCTTGCCCTGCCAGTATTTAGCAGGAACTACGCTGCAATGCAGTTCTCGTAAAAAAAAATCAAATAACAATAAATTGACTTACAATTGTGGAAACAAATGAATATCATATGTTAACAATACACAGAAACTTACAATGGACATATTTTTAACAATACATACAATGGACATCATTCTTCCAGCTATAAATCCCCTATGCAATCAACTTTTGTTACAATAGACATTAATTTGTCCAGCTATAAATCTCCTGTGCAATTAGCTTTTCTTAATACACTATTTTCCATTCAAACTAGCAATCTTCTTTTGAATCAATAGTTTCTCATTCAGAAGGGAAAGGACAATAAAATACTTGAAGAGGCTTCCATTTGGCCTAGGTCTAACAGACTGTTGGATTCCATCAACAGCAAATTAAAATACATTCCATACATCCTAGTAACTAATTTAATTATTTAAGTCATATCTTTGTACATTTTTTGTATGCTAGTTATTTATACTTGTAAAAAGAAAAAAAAAAGATTCCTTACGGATAAAGAGATCTCGAACTTTCATTATATTTAAAACATATATAATACATAGATCCAAACAGAAAATCACATCTATTACAAATAAGGCAGTCAAACCAGAAGGCATATACAACTCTTCTAATGACCAGTTATGAAGGTGCGAAGACCTATAATACTTTTGTTTCCTTCAATTTCATGACATCTGGTCACACACATAAAGAATAATTCCAATAATAATAATTCTATACGCTTCGCAACGACCTGGATAAATGTCGTCATAAATCTTAAAGCTACTAGATCTAAAAAAATCAGAGTCTTTGTGGGAAATTAATATATACAGGACGTAACAAAATCGACAGGGTTTTAAAGGAGAGTTGATGCCGAGAAGGGATTTTGCATTGGAGATGTGAGTAGCCCAACAAAATGTAAGAAAATTAGGTGGCTTAAATACCGGCCGAAATATTGGGCACACCCAAGAGTGGGTGATGAACTCCGAGGGATTATTTTTCATTCCCCACTATATTTCTCTTTAGTAAAACAAAAACAACTTGTTATTCGTATCTTGGTTGATCTTGATAGGGCCATTTAATGTCCTTGTTTTGTAATGTTTCCTTCTTGTAATAAAAATTCTACCCCCTTATGTTAAAAAATCAAAGATTTAATAAATTAATTTTTATAAGATAATTTGATATAAATTTAATATCAGAATTTTTACGATCTAAATTAAGATTTGCATAATAATTTGATTCTCTTTTCATAACATCAAGATGTATGTTAGTAGTTGTCTCATAAAAAAAATCATACTCATTAAAGAATGAACAAGCACATTTTATGAGTATTTATCCATAAAATATTAGACATTTGTTCTTAAATAAGTATCCATTGTAAATACATATTGGTTAAAGAACATGCACATTGTTTTTAATTTTTTGGTCAATAAAGGCAGAGCCAAGTAGTTTTACATTCATTAACATATTCAAATACAAAAAAATGGCGTACGAGCAATATCAGCTAGTCATTAAACGTCCAAAAAGAAACTAAATTCTAATCAACAAAGATTAAACCTAGCTTGAAACGCCTCTATTCATGGCTTTCCAAAGTGTTTTTAGTTTGACCACCACTTCTGTAGAGCGAAGGGCAGCCTCTACCTTTACCAGGACCTTGACCTCATGCATGGCTACTCGCTCCAATTCAACCCCTTCAAGTGCGCCCTCGGCCACAAACTCCCACATTTTCCATTTGAGATTCCGCCAGCCCATCACCAATTCCATTATCACCTTCAACTACATATTAATTTTTTGCCAACCCAACTCCACTATTCTCCTCATTGGCCTTAAGGAAGCCATTCAAAATGGCAAAATCTTTAAAAATCTCCTCTTTATCCTGGTCAAGGGACATATTGGTCAAAACCTACCATTTGAGATAATTTGTTGCCATATTAGCAAATTCCCTGTGACTCTTGAGTGCGGGTCCTTTTAGGTCCAGAAGAAGAGGGTAGAAAGTTTCTGTGTCTTCGAGTTCACTCAAAGCATCAAGATCTCCTAGCCTAGGCTACCCCACACCCTTCAATGAATATTTTAAAGTTATTTCTAACCCGCTAAGCAATTCTGCCTCAAACAGTTCTATAGCTAGAGCTCTAACCTCATCTTTAGAAATGTTGCAATCCAGTAAAGAGATGACAAATCTGGATGAGATCTGCATATTATCTCGCTAATACTCTTTCCTATCCAGATGAATTTGTCTGAGCACCATTTTAGTTGCCAAAATCACCATAGGGTTGACTGTACGAAGAATTCACTTAAGCCTCAAGTCCAAATTCTCCTTAAAGGTGCATTGTTGATTAGGACAACTCAAAGAAGTTGGAGTGTTGACCCCAAAACAGGCTACTAGGTCCAAAAAGATTCTTATGACAATTCTAGAAAGGATCCTCAAAGGATTCTGTCATCATCAAGAAAATAACCAGAGCTCTATTTTTCCAGACGAGATGGAAAAGGATTGATTATGTGGAAATAACTTATCCAGGAAGCTAGGAATAATGCTTATGATAGACGGTACCACATGTTTTGCATCATTAATGAAGACAGCCAACATCTCCTTGCATACATGCCATCTTGAAATAAAAAGCACTTCAACAGAATGAAAAGTCGGACAAGATAATTTAAAGCATTAAGTACTCCATCCAAATCAAGTATATAACAAGGCAAGTGGGCTATAAAGGTTTTACTTGCTATTATGGAGTTTATCATGCTTGATGGTAGATATACTAGGGTTTATAGCTACCACTATGTTCTGCTAAATCATTTTGGGTACAAGGATAATATTTCTCTTCCCTACTATCTTTTTTGCTCCCTTAACGTGGGGATTAAGGATGTCATTTCTAATCCCCATATTAACCCAACAATGCATGAAGGCTTGATGGTGATTTTGTATAATCACATCAAGAACAAGACTGTCCAGATGAATATTGCATAGATTTCAAACTTGGATGAAGATTTTGATGAGTCAGAAGAGGAAGAAGGTGATGGCTATGACATAGAAGAAGAGACTGAAGATGACCTCCAAATGGCTAGATCAAGCAGATAAAAAAAAAAAACTGCAACAGGGGAGATAAAACAGAGGGTTTGCTAAAAATAAATAGAGAGGGGAGTATGATAGTTGGAATGAGGAGGAGGAAGGAACTGAAAATGACACGAACACCAGAAGTGAGGAGGCTCAAACCCAGGTGAGCCTAAAACAGAAAAAGAAGAATTCAAAAGATAGGGAGGTGGAAGAAAGATCGCCTCTCAAGTCTGATTTGAAGTAGAAGAGTGTCATATAGGAGGAAATGACAATGAAAGATGATCAAAACACTAAGGATAGAGAGGTTAGTCTAGGGGTCAATCTTAATACCATGGAGGAAGAACTTCAAACAAGAGCTCAACTGGATTCAAAAGGAAATCGAGGGCATAAAAGTCAAGAAAGCCCATGAAGCTGGGAAAATCGACACCTTACAAGCCCTAGGTTCTGGAATTCAACTCCCTGCCAGAATGGCTTAGTGAGCTAACCAAGGCGATTAGCAATGCGGAGGAGATTATAAATGCCAACCACAACAGTTTTACTTGCCTAGAAAATAGAGCAGATGCTACTAATCACAGACTGGATGGTATTGAGAACACACTTAAAAAAATTAGGGAGCAAAGCCACAGGATCCTGAAGGCTTCCTCAGTGAGCATGAAAACCCTCATCCACAAGTTAGACAGCTACCAAGGGGAAAAGGTTGCGGAGGGTATTATTGAGATCAAAGATGACACCCATGAGGATAAGGAATTTGGGCTCGGAGGAAAAACTAGAGCTAGTACTAAAAGGATGCAGAACCAGAGCAAAGAAATAGAGGACATCAAGCGGGCTTCAAAAACTATGGATCAGTTGGAGCTGGAAGTGGTGGAGATGCTTCAAAATTTGATGAAAGCCTGAGCTTCTGTTAGTCATTTTTGGCTTTTAGTTTGTTCTAATCTTTTACTTGCTAGCATTTTGTACACTAGCTATCTTTTCTTTAGCTACTATCTTTTGTTTAGTTGTGCATTAATGCTTATCTTTTGATCTTCCTTCTGTACTGGGTTTCAGGGACCCATCAAAACCTATTTTCCCTCAATCCAAAATAAGAAAATAGTAGTGACATCAAGTAGCTTATTATTTTGCAATATCACTACTATTATTTTATTTGGTAGTGGTACCTGTTAGGATAACCAGTGGATAACTGAGAGGGGGGGTGGATCAGTTATCAACAAATTATATTAATCAAACCACTTTATAACCTTTAACCAGAGCACATACACATTGAATACTAGAATAGAAGAACCAAATACCGGTAAGCAATAAAACTTAAGAATGAAATAAAGAGTTAACATAATGCAACCATACCACATAACACCATGATTTGTACATGGAAAACCCCAATAAAGGGAAAAACCACGGTTGGAATCCTACCCATAGTCAGATGATACTTTTGCAGAAAGTATGTGATACAATAAGGGGCCTACACATGCAGGAAGGCACGTTGCCTAGCGCATACCGCTCATTATAAACCAGACCCACTGACTATAGAGAGGTTATAGCCACCTCAAGATGATTGGACAACAATCTAGAAGAATGAACTGCCAGTGATAGCATCTACCATACCTGATTACAGTCCTGGTTAAGCTCAATACTGAAGGCCTTTGACCTCTTACATAAACCCAATTCGATCACCTACGATGGACCAAATCTCCTTCACATATGATATTTCATTCCATGACCACGACCATTACAACCACGATCTACAATGAGATCTTAAATCAATTTGTACAAACCCTAAGGCCTAAACCAATTAGGTCGGCCACCTAAAAGATATTACAATAAGATCATTACCTACATCCATATTAGAATGATATGCCATGGCGGATTTAGACCAAAACAAAATTAACCAATTATAAAACATCTCTGTAACATGTAGAGAACACGTTAACATGATACCGGTCCATAACTTGGATAGGTACCAGACCTAATTTGGGTCCACCACACCAAAACAATGTCTCCAATCAATCGAGGCATGATCAACTATCACCTTCTACATCTTGAATTCCATCTACAAGCTGCACCAACACCACTTATGCATCCTGTCAAAGATTCTCAGTAAAAGCTTTGCCGGTAAAACCCTAAACCCTTACCGGTAACACTAGTTCTTCAACCGGTAACCAAAACCTGTTTGCCGGTAACCAACCATAACAGCTAGTGTTGACATCAATGACAAAACATCAATTCAACACATAATCAATTCCTTCATATTTCCAACAATCTCCCCCTTTGGCATTGATGGAAATAATAGATGTGAAAAAGAAAATATCTAAGTGTCAAGAAATGCTAAACATTTCTCATAGAAGATATAACAATGAAAAAATGAGAAATCCCAACAACTCCCCTTGAGGAGTGCAGTCCAATCTGAAACTGATCTGAATCCCATAAACATTATTTTTCACATATAATTCTCCCCCTTTGACATCAATGCCAAAGATATGACATAGATATCAAAATTTTTTGAATCTCAGAGCTGACTACTCCCCCTGAGTAGTTGCACCACTACATCAATCTAGAGCAAAGGATAAAGCTGATGATGCATACCATACTGATGCCAACCTGCATCACTTAAGTCTCTTCTTGAGGGATAGATACCCCTAGCCTGTCTCTCAAATATTCAAATGATTCCCGAGACAACAGTTTAATGAATATATCTGCAATCTTCTCTTTAGTGTTCACATAAACCAATTTGAGTTCCTTTTCTTCCACCTTGTCCTTTAGAAAGTTATATTTTATTGAAATGTGCTTAGTCTTAAAGTGAAATACCAGATTCTTAGACATGTCAATAGCTATAGAGTTATCACAATAGATAACTACTGGTTCACTATATTTTACCTTGATATCCTTCAACATTTTGTTCATCCACAAGACTTGAGTGCAATTAGTTGCTACTGCAACATATTCAGCTTATGTAGTAGATAAAGAAATGCATGACTATTTTTTGCTGATCCATGAAACCAGTTTCTTTCCAAGAAAGAAAGCTTCACCATAAGTGCTCTTCTTGTCATCTGTATCTCCTGCTCAATCAGAATCTGTATATGAACATAAAGTGAAGTTATCATCTCTAGAATACCATAAGCCATATTCTGTTGTTCCTTGCAAATACCAGAATATCCTCTTTACTACACATTCATGATTTTCTTTAGGATTACTTTCATATCTTGAACAATACTTACTATATTCATAACATCTAGTCTAGTCTGAGTTAGATACAACAAACCACCAATCATTCACTTAAACCTTGTCAAATTTGTCGGTGCAGATGTGTCTTTAATAGATAATTTATCACTTGTCACCATAGAAGTACTTACCGGTTTGGGATTATCCATACCAAACTTCTTCAACAATTTCCTTAGATACTTAATTTGACAAATAAAAATACCTTTATCAGTTTGAGTAATATGCAAACCTAAGAAGAATCTCATCTCACCAATCATGGACATTTCAAATTCATCGTTCATATTATTAGAGAATTCCATGCACAATTTATCTTCACCTCCAAAAATGATATCATTAGTAAATACTTCAATAATTAAAATATCATCATCAGTGATCTTGTAAAATAAATTACTGTCAGCATTGCCTTTAGTAAAACCAAGCTTCAAAAGATATTTATCCAACCTTGTATACCAAGCTCGAGGAGCTTGTTTCAATCCATATAATGCTTTCCTTAACCCGAAAACCATATCTTTGTCATCTATTAGTGAAAATCCATCAGGTTGCTCAATGTATACTTGTTCCTCAAGTTCAGCATTCAAAAATGCACATTTAACATCCATTTGATAATATCCTTTACAAACCAGTCTAACCTTGTTTCTTACAACTTGGCCATCCTCATTTAGTTTAGTTCTAACAAACCATTTAGTTCCAATAGCATTCTTATTTTTAGGATGGGGAACTAAGTTCCAAGTGTTATTCTTCTCTATCAGCTCTAATTCATCTTCCATAGCCTTTAACCAATGTTTATCTTTACAAGCTTTAATAACAGATGTCAGTTCAATTTGAGAAATAAGACATACCTCTTCATTTGCCAATCTTCATTTTGTCATAACTCCATTGTTCCTATCTCCAATGATTTGATCTTCAGAATGATTTAATCTTACATACCTTGGTTTCTTGTGAATTTCAGGTTCACTATTCTGATCATCAGTCATAGTTGAATTTTCTGATTATACTGTTGTAATTATCTCAGTATCTTGTACCGGTTGAGGCATTGCCTATTCAGTTATGATCATTTCCACTACTGGTTCTCTGTCATATGATATAGATTGATCTCTGTATTTCTCATCCACTTTCACATTTGTGCTCTCCACAATTTTCTGCAATCTTTTGTTATAACATCTATATGCTTTTCTCTAAATTTAATATCCAAGAAATATCCCTTCATCACATCTATGATAAAACTTCCCAATTGAATCATCCCTTTTGATATAACATTTACTTCCAAAAATTCTAAAATATTTAACAGTAGGTGTATGTCCAAATCATAATTCATAAGGGGTCTTACCGGTTTCACCTTTGATATGAACTTTGTTGAATGTGTAGACTCCTGTACTCATTGCTTCTCTCTAGTAGATGTGAGGAAATTTGGCTTCCATCACCTTGGTTCTTGCTGCATCCAAAATGGTTCTATTCTTCCTTTCCACTACTACATTATGCTGAGGAGTCTGGGGTGCAGATAATTGTCTCCTAATTTCATTTGTCTCACAATAACTATTAGATTCATGAGAAGTGAACTCACCGCCTTGATCTGATCTTAGATATTTGATTTTCAATCTAGTTTTTTTTTCCACTTTTGCTTTGAAGATCTTGAATTTCTCAAAAGCTTCAGACTTCTCCCTTAGAAAAGTCACCAACATCATTCTAGAATAATCATCAATTATCAGCATGGAGTATCTATCACCTTGAAAGCTTCTTGTCCTTGTTGGACCACATAAGTCAGTATCAGTCAAATCAAGCACATCATTAGATTTATAATGTATGCTCTTAAAATAAGTTCTTACTTGCTTTCCCAATTAACATTCCTTATATACCGGATTATGACACTTTATAATCTTAGGTATATCTCTAACTACCTCTATTGAACTGATCTTAATAATACAATCAAAATTAACATGACACAACCTCTTATGCTGTAACCAACTCTCATCAATATGAGCAATCAAACAAGTCTTATTACCAGTGTTCAAATGAAAGATATTACCTCTAGTCTGAGTACCGGTTGCAATCTCCAAACTAGTTTTGTTAATGATTTTGCATTTTCTATCTTTGAACTGAAGTTGGAATCCCTTATCTACCAATTGACCAACACTTAAAAGATTATGCTTTAAACCTTCTACATAATAGATATTATCAATATTATGCTTGCGATCCAGAGAAATAGTACCTTTACCTTTGATCATACTTGCTTAGTCATCTCCAAATCTGATTTTCCCACCATTATATTCTAGCAGGGAAAAAAGTTTCTTTCATCTCCAGTCATATGATGTGAGCATCCACTATCAATTACCCATTCATCCTTGTCTTATACTTTTTCTGTGAGGGCCTTTTCTTCATTCTTGATAGCTGATTTTGGTTCATCTTCCTTTAAAGAATAGAACACCCATTCCTTTCCATTGCCGAATCCACTAGCAGAGTCTCCTACTGGTTCATCCTCTGAATCATCACTTCTTCCTCATCCGCTATGTAGCATTGTTTGTTTTTCTTGAATATCTTCCAATTCTTTTGCATATAGGGCTTTCCAATCACTTTTGCCGATAGATAATGATGCATGAAAAGAAGGTTCATATTTTGCAGCTCCAGAGGGTCCAACTTCTTCAAGCTCAAAATCATATATTTTCCCAATCAAAATGTCTCTGTTAACTTAAGCGTTTTCCGTTGTTCTCAATTCATTAATTTCAGTAGCGTTCATTTTGTAAGTCGGTGGAAGGGCTCTCAAGACTTTGGAAACCATTTCATCTTCACTCAAAGATCCTCCACAATGTTGAATTGCCATGACAATCTCATTTACTCTTTCCATAAATGTAGCAATTCTTTCATTATCTTCCATCTTCAAGTTCTCATATCTTACCTGATAACCATTAAGTTTAGCAATTTTGACACTAGGGTCACCTTCATTTAGAGTTTTTAATTTATCCCACATAACCTTTGTAGATGATTTATTAGTCAATCCCATGATTTGCTGATCAGTAAGTGCACACAGGAGGGCTTCCCTAGCTCTGCAATCATTTTCAATATTCTTGTCCAAGTCTGTAGGAGCAAGGTTGCCAGACGCTAGATCAGAAGGTGTATATCCTTTCTTAGTGATCTCCCAAATATCCTTGCCAAGACATCTAAGATGAGTCTCCATTTGTATTTTCCATAACTATAGTTTGTTCCATCAAGCTTAGGGATTTTTCTTCTGAAAATAGTTGCCAGTGGATTTGAAGTATTAGTTGCCATAGGATCTACCTCAAGCAGTTAAGCTTCTTTCAAAAGAGGACCAAATCTCTAATACCAATTGTTAGGATAACCAGTGGACAACTAAGAAGGGGGGGGGGGGGAGGGGGTGAATCAGTTGTCAACAGATTATATTAATCAAACCACTTTATAAAATTTAACTGGAGCACATAAACATTGAATACCGGAATAGCAGAAATAGATACCAGTTAGCAATAAAACCTAAGAATGAAAGAAAGAATTAACACAATGCAACCATACCACATAACACAATGATTTGTATGTGGAAACCCCGCTAAAGGTAAAAACCATGGTGGGAAGCCTACCCACAGTTAGATGATACATTTGCAGAAAGTATGTGATACAATAAGGGGCCTGCACATGCAAGAAGGCACACTACCTAGAGTATACTACTCATTACAAAGGAGTCTCACTGACTATAGAGAGGTTATAACCACCTCAAGATAATTTAATGATAATCCAGAAGAATGAACTGCTAGTGATAGCATCTACCATGCCTAATTAGAGTCTTGATTAAGCTCAATAATGAAGGCCTTTGACCTCTTACATAAACCCAATTTGATCACCTATGATCGATGAAATCTCCATCACATATGATATTTCATTCCATAATCATGACCATTACAACCATGATCTACAATGAGATCTTACATCAATTTATACAAACCCTAAGGCCTAAACCAATTAGGTCGGCCACCTAAAAGATATTACAATAAGATCATTACATACATCCATATTACAATGATATGCCATGAAGGCTTTAGACCAAAACAATATTAACCAACCCATTAAACATCTCGGTAACATGTAGAGAACACATTAACATGATACCGGTCCATAACTTGGATACGTATCAGACCTAATTTGGGTCCACCATGCCAAAGCGATGTCTCCAATCAGTCTAGGCACAATCAAGGATCACCTTCTACATCCTGAATTCCATCTGGAAGCCGCACCAAAACCACTTATGCATCCTATCAAAGATTCTCAGTAAAAGCTCTGTCAGTAAAACCTTAAATCCTTATTGATAACATGAGTTCTTCAATTGGTAACCAAAACCTATCTATTGGTAACCAACCATAACGGCTAGTGTTGACATTAATGAAAAAACATCAATGCAACACATAATAAATTCCTTCATATTGCCAAGAGTACCACCTCTATAAAATAGTGATATCAAATCCATGTACAATGTAATAGAAAAATGGCACTTGCTTGAGTTAATTAATTTACTAATCTAAATTCCTATTATTGAAGCAACTAGTGTATATGTTTCTTGATCATTGTCTCGATAGATGCACTAGGTCTTACAAGATCATTTCGACGACCAACCTCAATGAGTATGACTATGAATTTGGCTACACTGAGAGTCTAAGTTTCCATTCTAATTTATTACTCTATGAAGTATGATAAACATTAAATTTACTAATTTCAGAGCATCGTTACTAGCACTTTGAGTTGGTACCACTTCTGTAAAATCACGATATGAAACTGATCCAAAATGCAATGGAAATGTATGATACTTGTATCAATCAATTAATTAACATGCAATTAATTTGGCCTATCTAATTTCAGTTATGGCAACTTGTGGGAATTACAGATCCTTATTAGTGTCTTACTATGGTTTAATCAAGCTTAAAGCCTTAATATATTCAAATTTAATACACTTGTTAGGTTTTGTACTAATTTACAAAATCCAAGCAACTAAATTAATGCAAGAAAATATTTTCTTATAGATTAGACTTGTGTGGTCTTAATACATTTTGACTTTTTAAAATTTTTTTGGGTTTTCTTTTCCAGTTTATGAAAAATTAGCTAGAGTTTTCAACTTTCCTTTTTGCAAGTGTATTTGGAAAACACTTTAGTCAGAGATTACTTGTTATTGAACCTCTCAAGGACATGCAATGAATTGATGAATTCAGGTTAAAGTTGTTGCAAAGGAAGGACATATCATTCTTTTAGATGGCTTAATGTCATTTGTGTGTACACTTTACACTCTTCACTCTAGCCCCTAAGTAGCATCCCAGGGATACTTTTGGAATTTTTTGTTATTTTGACAATTTTGGAAAATTTTCAACCCATTCTTAGTAATATCCCAGGGATACTTATAATTTTGTAAACTTACTGTTAACAAAACTTATGCACAAAGGAGGGAATGAATGCAATAATTAAAAACTAGGATTAAGCAATGGAATTCATTGTAATAATGATTTATTAACCAATTAATTAAAAAAATTGAATTGTGATTTTGAACAATAAATGTCGTTAAATAAAAATACAACATTTTGTAATAATCAGATCTAAAAATATACTTGAAAATTATACAAGCCACTAGTTAAAATTAGAATAATAAATTGGGGTTTTTTGTTAATTTAACCTCTAGATTTATGAAATTCAATTAAAAATAACAATTATGAGTGCAAATTTGAAATCTACAATGCATAAAAAAATAGAGTAGAGACAAAAAATCAAAATTAAACATGCAAGATGTTGAGTTCACCTAAATGTAATGTGGCAGAAATTAGGAATTAGGGTTTTACAATTAAATCCATTAAATATCCCAATTAATACTAATAAATTGAAATAGAGTTGAACCCAATAGATCTAGGCTCAATCCTAATGGGAAAGAGACTGGGACTTTGATTAGATTCAACTGGTTAAGGTTAATTATCATCTTTATTAGTTTAATTGTAATGTAATTTATTAAATTAGGGTAAAACTATGAATTATTGGAGTAATATGATAGAAACAATAATCTACAGATGTCCTATTGAGACACAAACTTGGATCTTAGAAAAGAAGATGTCTAGAATCTATTCTCAAAAGTTCAATTTGATTGTTTAGGATTGGGTAGCACAAATTTTCCCTATTCCTTCAAATTTTCTACAATAAAAATTTATACTTGTTCATCACTATCAACTTTACCAAATTTATTGAGTACAACTCTACACCTATTTCTTGCACACAAAAATAAAGAGAAAAATAATGGTTATAGGGGATTTCCTTAGGTCAAACCTCGACTATGGAATTAACCATGAAATTGAATTGGAAAATGTAATGAAAGACTACAATAAGGTACTTTCCTTTTGAGGGAAAGACTGAATTTAAAATGTAATTCTTGAAACCATAATTTTTTCCTTGATGATTTTTTGTTTTTTTGTGCACAAAGCTTTTAAGGTTTCAAGTAGGATTCCTTCATAAAAAATTGATCATAAATGTCACCTTCAATGCTTGAACTTGACTTCAAGTTTCTTCCTCGATTCATGATGAATGACTAATTGCTTGCTCATTTGTGTTTGCTAAAGTGGAATTTGGTTAGATGATTGATTAGATTTCAAATGAGAAGGGTATACCTCCTTTTATACTTGATTGTCAAAAATTAGATTGAATTTTTGAAACAGGCCGACTTAGGATCAAAATTATAGCTCATTAATTATGATCATTATGAGGCTACAATTTGGGGCCCAATTAAGAGGCCCAAGGCATGGTAGGTCTTGGTCTTGATTTTGGACCAAGGTGTGGTACACTCTATTCCTAAAAGTGAGGAGTCCAAAATGGGGGGAAAATAGGGAAGTTCATTAAAATGCAAAATAGATGGGTGGTGTGAACAAAATCAACATTGCAATGAGGCCTTTGAAACTAGAATTCCAAAGTGAGGCTTAACTGTGGACGAAATTGAAAGTGAGTACAATTTAGGACACTAAACATATACATATACATATACATATACATATACATATACATATACATATATACATATACACATATATACATATACATATACATATACATATACATATACATATACATATACATATACATATACATATACATGTACATATATGTATACGTATATGTCTATATGTTTATCTATATACATATACATATACATATACATATACATATACATGTACATATATGTATACGTATATGTCTATATGTTTATCTATAGATAAACATATAGACATATACGTATACATATATGTACATGTATATGTAAATGTATATGTATATGTATATGTATATGTATATGTGTATATATGTGTATATGTATACATACATACATATATGTGTACACACACACACACACGTATATATTTATATGCATACATATATATATAGATCTATACATACATACATATATACATACATATACACATATATATATGTATAAATATGTATATATATATATGTATATATATATACATATTTATACATATATATATATGTATATGTATGTGTGTGTGTGTGTATATATATGTATATATACATACATATACATATATATATATATATACACATACATATATATATATATATATATATATATATATATATATATATATATATATATATATATATATAGATATATATATTTTCCTTTCCCTTGTTCGATCCTTTAGTTCATTTATTCAGCCTAGTTCCTTCTCCTGAGAAACTCATGCCTGAATGAGAACCACTTAGTTGAAAGGTTCGAATGAGGTGCTTCATCTGCATTTTTATGTATATGTATGTATACATATACATATATATATAGAGATACATATATATATGTATATACATATATGTATATATGTATATGTATATACATATATACTTATATATATATACATATATTCATATACAAACATACATATATATATGTATGCACACACATACATACATACATACATACATACATACATATAATGAATGACTGATTGCTTGCTCATTTGAGTTTGCTAAAGTGGAATTTTTTTAGATGATTTATTAGATTTAAAATGAGAGGGGTATACCTCCCTTTATACTTGATTGTCAAAAAACAAATTGAATTTTTGAAACAGGCCAATATAGGATGCAAATTCTAGTTCATTAATTATGATCATTATGAGGCTACAATTTGGGGCCCAATTAAGAGGCCCAAGGCATGGTAGGCCTTTGTCTTGATCTAGGACCAAAATGTGGTACAACGTATTCCTAATAGTGAGGAATCCAAATTTGGGGGAAAATAGGGAAGTTGAGAAAAATGCAGAATAGATGGGATGTGTGAACAAAATTAGCATTGCAATGAAGCCTTCAAAACTGGAATGCCAATGTGAGGAAGTGTGGACAAAATTGAAAGTGAGTACAATTTACAACACTAAGCATATACATATACATATATATACATGTGCATGTGCATGTATATGTATATGTCTATATGTGTATCTATGTGTATATGTGTATATATGTGTATACATACATACATAAATACATACATAAATATATGTATATATATATATATATATATATATATATATATATATATATATATATATATATGTATGTATATGTAAATATATGTATATATATATATGTATATGTACATTATTATATGTACCATTACATATATATAAATATGTGTGTGTGTGTGTGTGTGTGTGTGTGTGTGTGTGTGTGTGTGTGTGTGTGTGTGTGTGTGTGTGTGTGTGTGTGTGTGTGTGTGTGTGTGTGTGTGTATGTATATTTGTATATATATGCATGTATGTATGTATGCACATACATACATACATACATAAATATATGACTATTAGATTGCCAAAGAGAATAGAACCACTTCCTTGTGTGAAGGAAGGTCAGCTAGGTTGGCTAAAATTTTGGCTTCTATGAAGATCATTGAGGCTAATTTAATTTAAAGTTAAGCTTGGTACCCAAACATAGATCATTAGAGTAGTAAAAATTGAGAGGTGAATACTTTTTCATTGTTTGCAATGATTACCTTGAGAACCTCATGCAATCTATCAACTTAGTTAAGAATCTTTCTCTCTGTGGCTTGAGAATAATCCTTGATATTACTTATTATAAAGTGTGCCACCTTGATCAGCCAACTAGCTACAGCTATCATAATATCATTCTTAAGCCGAGTTTTAGGTAAACCCACCATAATTCCTTCTAGATTTTTAACTATTTATATTGAAATACATAATGCAAGATGACTGCTTGATTTTAACTCATTGATATCATAAGAAATTGGTCATAAAGTTTGGTACCTCCCTTTTTATTTCTTACCAAAATTAGATAGATCCTATATATACATAAATTCTATTCACCCTTGGATGTCCTAAATATAATACATATTATGTCTTATCTATTGAGCCTTATTTTTTCTTAATCACCCTTCATTGGATAGAAAAATTTTACCTTGGTATTTAAGGATGGAATCCTCTCTTATGGATTATTCTAGATGGTTAATTTATATATGTATATCTAATTTTAATTTTGGGCAAAAGGGATCCATACCTTAAATTTTTTAATGCTATATATAATAGGTAAATAATTACTTGTGTGATGGATGTCAAAGTAACCTTGTGACTTGGTTAATCTGCAACTACATTTTCCTTTACCTTTACATAATAAATGTCAAAATCATGGATTCATTGGAAATCTCTATCCATATTCTTGATCAGAATTTTTGTTAGGCTCTATGACAAAATACTATAGTCCTATTATGATTTGTATTGGATTTGAAAGGTCTTTTTACTAAGTAACTCTTTCAAAGTTTTAATACATGCACAATTGTGGCTCTCTAATTCATGGATGAAATAATTACTTCATGATTCTCTAGTTTTTATGACTTGTGATATTACTTGGTCATCCTTTAAAACAATTTCTCCTATGCCCTCCAGTAAATCATCGGTTAAACTATAAAATCCCTTATAGGGTCAAGTAGTTAAATAATATGATTTCTTGCTAGACTTTAACTGCTAAAAGGCCATTTCCCACTTCTTTTAACATTCAAATGTTTTTCCTTTTCATTGAAAATAACTTATGATCTTGGAAACCTTGGAGAAATCCTTCACAAATATTTTATAGTACCCTACTAGCTCTATAAAGCTCGTTACATTTGAAACATATTTTTCAGTATGGGCCATATCGCAATGGCTTGAGTTTTGATAGGTACAAAAATATATTTTCCAAAGATAAGAAGTCTCTCAGATGATATGTTTTTGGTTAAAATAAAGAGGATTTATTATATTTTCCATAAGGATTATGCTCTCAAAACCTATGTAGTGCATTTCTCTAGTGTTTTACATGCTCCTTCAGATTCTTATACTAAGGTTGTCATGGAGAAATACCATCACAAATATATTTAAAATTCATAAAAATAATGATTCGTAAGACTCATAAAGTCATAATTTTATTTTGATTAGACTAAAAGGAACTACTAATAACTCATACTGACCATATCTACTTCTAAAGGGTGTCTTTATATTTATGAGATTTTGCCAAGATCAAGAGGCAATGGAAAACACAAATAAGAGAGACAAAATATATGATACAAATAAACTGTATTCTATCAAGATGAAAATACTGATCAACTGGATCATCAATCGTTACATACAATGAATATGATCCTGCATATATAGGCAAGGCTATATGGATATGTGAGCACACAAACATGACATGTGGCTCAATAAGAAAAAAGGGTAGGTAGGAAATAGGTGTGGGTAGGTAGGAGAAACAATATAATAGTCCACATGAGGTGGATCACCCACTGAATGTGGAGTGTAACAACAAGATCAACACCATAAAAGGTGGAAATTATCCTACACACACTATCCCAATGTGGCACAAACACCCAAGTGTCTCATACCCAAACTACTATGAAATGCATGTACCTAAGTAAACTTAAGTAAAGTGTAATAATATCCATGATGAATAATTATTTACACCAACACCCCCCCTTAAGTACAACTAAGAGGAATTCACTTAAGTCTACAATGAAACTAAGCAATGCAAGATGGGTCTTGGCTACGAGGCCATGTTAGGTACCCATGTACAAATGCAAATGCATGAAAACCAATGCAAGAAAATATCTCACAAAGCAGGGAAAGTGATAGGGAGATAGTGCAAGTGGGTTGCCCAATAGGCTTGCATGTTATTAGGTGATAGGCCCTTTGTTAGTTTCAAGGTGTAGTCACCAAAATCCGAGTGCAAAAAGCTCAAAGGCAATCTAGCAGCTCTCCTTGTTCCACCTCCCTAAATCAAACTCTCCTTGGTTACTCAAGGGCTTCAACTCCATAGTTGTTGGCTTAGTAATCTAACACTTTACTCACTCAATTGGGATTCATTCCCTCTATCCCTGATTTTTTCTCTGACTACACAAGGTCTCCTTTTATTGGATTGCAAGTTTGTGTCAAGTTATACCCCCATGGGTGTCTTTGGCCTTCTACGTTTTGGAGTGTAATGATCCTTCACAAGTGCCACAAACCAACTTATGGAGTCTACCTCACCAAATATGCTAAATGTATGCAAGAACAACTTTTATCAATTGGATTTGATGGGTTTTAGGCTTTACATCCTCCATTTGTGTACCCGATTTGACAAAAACTAATTTTGAGGCCTAAACCGGGCTACAAGGAATTAGCCCTCCTTTTGGGGTTTTGTGCTCACCCTGCTCCAACGATAGACTTCTAGACTGAAAGAATCTCATATATGGATACCCTTTTGGGAGTTATTAAAGATTTTCTAATTTTTAAGGTCCATTAAGCCTTCTCGATGACTGTCCCAAAAATGGGTGCAAAAAGGAGGGTTTGCAAGGGTTTTGGTGGCAAATATTGACTAACAAGTTGGAGACCTTCAATATGAACCATAAAAACTTGGTTGTACCATGTTACATGTTAATGAGGCCATGAAAAGATAGTTTTTTATACCTTCCAAGGGTTAGGAAATAAGATTTACAAAAGTTGCTCACAAGGAGCATGCAACATTGACAACTTTTCCATTATTGCTGTCTACAAACACTTCTTTATTATGAAAACCAATTACATTCTAAAACATGAGAACATGTCTATTAGTAGAGACACAAAATTAACACACTAGCCCTGCACAAAAGGCATTAGGCAATTACAAACAAAGAGTTACTCACTGTCAAGGAAATTATGACTGCATTTTTGCCTTCTCACTATTTTTCACTTTAGACCTGCACTTTATACTATCAAGATTCTTATTGAAGGTCTGATTAGTGCTTTTTTGCAATACTCTATATTTGGATGCTTGATTTCCTTTATACCTACCACTTGGAACAGGAAGATTAGAAAAAACAATCAACCAAGAATACAAAAATCAGTCATAAATGACTGTGACAGCCAACTGGGCATTACAACCTTGCCTAAAGGATCATTAATTGAACTTTGGCAACCTCAAGACCCATGGGCAGGGTCAAAAACCATTCCTTGATCTTGTTTTCAAACAAATAGAGAGAGGTACAATGCTTTACAAACTCCAATGTATGGTGGAGAGTAAGCAATTGAAAGGAAATTAACTCCAAAACAGTGACTCACTGTCTTTTACATTATTTTCACAAACTAAAAATGAATTCCTCATCCTTATGGCTTAAAAATCCTCTTTTCCTTGACATGCAACCTTAAAAATCAAAGCAAGTCTGTCCATCTGATAAATGCATTTGCTATAAAAGAGCAAAACACCAAATTTCTTCAAAGATCCTAGCCAAATGGCACACTTGCCTAGGGCTCCATGACCACAAAACTTCTTGCACCTAAATTCTTAAAATCAAAACATATATTTACATATCTTACAAGTTGACCAACTAGTTCTTGGGAAGCCACGAACATTTAGGGCTTCAAGAAGCCAAGTTGGTCAAGCATCCTTGCCAATTTCCTAGACAAGGCAGTGAAACTATCAAAACTAAATAATTTTGCACAAACCGCAAAACTCAATGAAATTAAATGCTACCAAAGGGAAAAGATTTAGGAAGAATAAAATAATTGGAAAATGCAAAAATTGTACGGCCACGTACAGCAGGTGTACAGACTGCTGCTCACATGGAGTCAAAACATAGAGGAAACCAAGGTAAAAAGAGTGCAAACTTTCAAAATGCTTAATAACTTCAAATAATCAACCCTTAAAATGGTTCAAAAAAGAGAATAAATACCTCTCCAAGTCAGTTATCCTCCTGTACAGACAAGTACATGTCCAAGAGCACACAAATTTGACATTTTCAAGTCTAAAATGACAACTATTGATGCCTAGATGATGCAAGGTTGATCTCAAAAGACACCAATCATCTTAGAACACTAATCACACCTAAAAACAAAGCACAAAACATGCCTAAACACTTTTCAAAACAAAACACATTAAAAACTCACTTTTCCCAACATTTTGCCAAGCAACTCCAAACTGCCAATTTTGAGCAAAAAGATGAAAATAGGAAACCAAGACCACACAATGAGTTCAAAACTCATCCAAACAACCTAGAAAAACTTCAAAAACATCTTAGACAACTTTCCAACTGAAAACTAATAAAAACCAAACTTGCTATCAAACCTGTGATGAAAATGAGGCCTAGTTGCTCCTGCACCAGAAAGAGAGAAAAACCCAATGGGAAAAAACCCTCCCCAAAAAGAGAGATGAAAACTAGATACGAAGAACTCTCATAGAAGTATGTGTAGGACAAAACCCCATGTGAGGAAAAATTCCCCCCCATTTGAGAGAAGAAGAAGAGAGACTAGGAAGCCCCCCCTCAATTTGGAATCTGCACCAATGATAGAAGCTCGAAGATAGATGAAGAAACTGCTCCATGAACATCGAGCCACATTCCTCCCACTAATACATTTGGGGTCAAATTCTAACAGAGGTTTCTGACGGACAAGGAGCATTGTGTGAAAATTTGATTTTTGTTTTTTAAAATGCCCATGTTCGTTAGAATTTGGATGACCTATGCCCGTGTTCATTGGAATTTCGATGACCTCGGACATTTTATTAAAAAAAAAAAACACAACTCATTTTCATTTTGAAAGCACAAGCAGTGACCGTCTTGTCTCCCTGACCCCCCCCCGCTGGAGCGATCTTTGCGCAAGCAAGGTAAGGTTTTTTTTGCAATCAAAGGAACTCTTTGTTTTTCAATGAAGGGCAACTAATTTTTTTTTGCAATCAAGGGCAACTGGTTTTTTTTTGTGAATTAATCCATTTTGTTCATATCCTGCAATCTTAAAATTCCATGAAATGACATCTCTTTGAGGTATTTCGTCATACAGTTCACATGCCATGTGTATGCTACCCCATTTTATGATTTTTGTTATTGGAGCATTTGCAACTAATTTCTGACAAAAAACCCCCTTCGATTATGCTTTGATGGATGTCCATACCTTGTTCCAAAGCTCCTATTTTGGCACACGCAGGGAGGATGCTAGCAAACATTGCATTGAGATAAACATGACTGTATTTCATTGTGATAAACATGATTGTATTTCCCTTTGTATTGATATAGGGCTACTCATTAATGTATGTATGGATTTCCCTTATTCACTATGTTGTGACAGTCATTTGCAGATTTGGGACTATCATCTATCATCTTTCATAATGCTGATATAAACCAACATTAGTGCTATTACCTTTGGCCTTCTGACATACCATACACTGTTCAACATACCTCTAGATATCTCTCTGCATCTTAGGCCAGTAATAGAAGCGTTGAAGCAACTCTAAGGTATTATTGAGACCAAAATGGCCACTCAAACACCCATTGTGTTTCTCTTGGATAAGGTTTTCTCTCATGGAACCTTTAGGAACACATAGATGTCCTCCCCTAAATAATAAACCATTCTGCAACGTATAGTCAGCATACTCACTATGGAAATGATTCTCAAAAGCAAGACAAACTTTATAAGCAGCAGCAAAATCATCATCATTAGGATACAAATCTTGAAAGCAATCAATACCAATACTCTTAACTTGGATCTCCTGAATAGTCAACAATTTCCTACTTAAAGCATTAGCTACCTTGTTACATTGGCCTTTCTTGTGCTTAAGAGTAAAAGTATATGCTTGTAGGTATTCTACCCATTTCACATGCTTATGGTTGAGTTTATCTTGAGAATTCAAGAAACTGACTGCCTGGTTGTCTGTATACACAACAAACTCTTTAGGAAGCAAGTCATGCCTCCACTTCCTGAGTGCCTGCACCAATGCATATAACTCTAAGTCATAAGATGAATACTTTTTTTTTGTATCATTCAATTTTTCACTAAAGAAAGTAGCTAGTCAGTTATCCTGACTCAAGACTGCACCTACTGCAAGATGACTGGCATCACATTCTATAGTAAAAAGCTTATCAAAACTAGGAAGGATTAACACTGGCTATGTAGCAACTCTAGTTTTGAGTAACTCAAACCCCTTATTGGCTAATTCTATCCATTGAAACTTAACCTTATGACCACCCTTTATTGTATCTAACATGGGTGCACAAATCTCACTGAACCCTTTGATAAACTTTCTTTAAAATTGGGCTAGACCATGAAAACTCCTAACTTCATTGGCTGATTGTGGGGTTGGCCTACTTGTTATGGATGCAACTTTAGATTGATCCATCTTAAGATCTCCACTGGACACAACAAAACCAAGATAGACTAGCTTTTGCTACATAAAATCACATTTCTCAAGATTTATGGTTAACTGCTCATTAGAAAATCTTTCCAAAACAATGGCTAAGTGTTTCAAATGCTCCTCTTTAGTCTTACTCAAAATGAGAATATCATCTAAGTAGACTACCACAAACTTATTAAGAAATTCCTGCAATACTTCATTCATTAACCTCATAAAGGTATTGGGAGCATTAGAGAGTCCAAAAGGCATAACCAACCATTCATAAAGACCCTCATTTGTTTTGAAAGTAGTTTTCCACTCATCACCCTCTTTTATTCTTATCTGATGGTAACCACTCTTTAAGTCTACTTTTGTGAAATATCTTGCACCCCCTAAACAATCCATCAAATCTTCTATCCTGGGAATAGGGAATCTGTACCTTATTGTGATTTTGTTGATGGTTCTGGAGTCTGTGCATAGTCTCCATGTGCCCCCTTTCTTAGGTGCCAACACAGTGGGTACAACACAAGGACTTATACTCTTTCTTATTAATCCTTGATCCAACAACTCTTGAATCTACGTAGCTACCTCTTTGTTTTGTTCAGGAGTCATCTTATAAGCTGCTTTGTTTGGCAAAGAAGCTCCTAGTATAAAGTCAATTTGATGACTAATGGCTCTAGGAGGAGGTAATGTTGCTGGTTGTCCATCACTGATGATGTCCTTAAAGTTATCAGAGAATTTGTTGTACTTCTTGTGGGATCTCAACTTTTTTTTCTTTCTTCTCCTCCTTAGGTTTCACTACAAGTGCATAACCAATCCCATCTCCCTCTTTCATGGTTTGGATGAACTCTTTTTCATTGACTAATAACACTTTAGGTTCCCGTGGTTTTCTATTCTCTGTCTCTTCACTATAGGACTGAATTTTGTAGACAATGCCATTCTTTTTAAAGGAATATGTGTTTTTTTCACCATCATGGTGTGCCCTTCTGTCAAATTGCCATGGTCTACCCAATAGTAGATGGAAAGCATCCATAGGAAGGATTTCACATAGTATCCTATCCTTATATTCACCTATGTTGAAGTCTATCCATGATTGTTCATTAACTAGGACATGTTGCCCCTTATTTAACTAGGTTACCTTGTAGGGTTCACTATGCCTCATTCTAGGTAGGTTCAATTTGCTAACTACCTCCTCTGAGATAATGTTATCTATGGAACCTGAATCTATAACCACCTTACATACCTTGCCCAAGATTTTGCACTTTATCTTGAACAATGCTCTTCTCTGAGACACTTCACACTTGTGAGAATCTTGCATCAATACTCTCCTCGTCATTAGACTCTCACCATCTTTGGGTGCTAGGTGCATTGTTGGAGTTCTTGTACTACTTCCTTCCTCCTGAACATAGTTCACTCTCTTTTCACCTCCCTAGGAAGAACTAGGCTTTTCTGGACACCTATAAGCAGGATGACCCAATTTCTGACAGTATAGCATTTCATTATGGAGAAGTAAGACCCTCTACCTGGGTCACTAGATCTACCCCTTCCTAGGTTGCTTGATCCCCTAACCCTATAGTTGGGCTTGCTCTGAGAATCCCCGCTTTTCTCTATAAGCTTAGATTCTCCCTAGGACCTTTGATCTATGTGTCTTCCCCCAAAACTGCCTCGATGGCCTCTACCATCTCTACCTCTTCCTCTACCTCTGTTATGCTGCTCTTGCTTCTTCCTACTCCTTTCCTCTACCTTGAGTGCAAGTTGATAGCACTTCTGAACTGTTGTAGGACACAACAAACTTAACTCTTCCTGTATGTTCCATCTCAAGCCATTGAGATACCTAGCAACCTCGACATTTTCATCCTCTTGGATCTTTGACCTAAGGAATAGCTTTTGGAACTCCTTGGTGTAACTATTGACATCTAACTCTTTTTGCCTAAGGTTTTGCCTTTTCCTATGAAGCTATATTTCATAGTCGTCTGGAATGTAAGTCTCTTTGACCTTGGACAACATTCCCTTCCAAGTTGCTATGGGCTTTTTTCCCTCTTTTTCATGTTCATCCTGAATGAACTTCCACCATGTTAAGGCAACTCCTCTCAATCTAGACTTAGCCACCTTCACTTTTTGGGCCTCTGTCACGTCATCGCATTCAAAGTGGTTCTCAAGACCCTCAATCCACTCCATGACCACTTCTGGGTCCATTTTACTACTGAATAGTGGGACTCCTTCTAGTGTTCTCCCACTCATAGCCTTCAAGGCTTTCAAAAAGGGTTCATTCTCTATCACAAGGTCTGGTATAGGGGTTTCATCCTCTATAGCTAATAGCTTACCCCTGCCTTCTATTCCCTCTATCTTATTGTTGGCTTCATCTGCCTTCACTTCTACTTCTCCCAACTTCTACTCTAGGAGGTCTAGCTTCACTCTGAGTAACCTATTTTCTTCTTCCTGGTCTTCCACTTTCTTTGCTAACTCTACATTTGTCACCATGGTTGCCAAATTGCTACTTCTTCCCAAGTGTAACTAAGCTCTGATACCACTATGATAGGGAGATAGTGCAAGTGGGTTGCCCAATAGGCTTGCATGTTATTAGGTGATAGGTCCTTTGTTAGTTTCAAGGTGTAGTCACCAAAATTAGAGTGCAAAAAGCTCAAAGGCAATCTAGCAACTCTCCTTGTTCCACCTCCCTAAGTCAAACTCTCCTTGGTTACTCAAGGGCTTCAACTCCATAGTTGTTGGCTTAGTAATCTAACACTTTACTCACTCAATTGGGATTCATTCCCTCTATCCTTGATTTGTTCTCTGACTGCACAAGGTCTCCTTTTATTGGATTGCAAGTTTGTGTCAAGTTATACCCCCATGGGTGTCTTTGGCCTTCTATGTTTTGGAGTGTAGTGATCCTTCACAAGTGCTACAAACCAACTTATGGAGTCTACCTCACCAAATATGCTAAATGTATGCAAGAACAACTTGTCTCAATTGGATTTGATGGGTTTTAGGCTTTACATCCTCCATTTGTGTACCCGATTTGACAAAAACTAATTTTGAGGCCTAAAACGGGCTACAAGGAATTAGCCCTCCTTTTGGGGTTTTGTGCTCACCCTGCTCCAACGATGGACTTCCAGACTGAAATAATCTCATATACAGATACCCTTTTGGGAGTTCTTGAAGATTTTTTAAGTTTTAAGGTCCATTAAGCCTTCTCCATGACTGTCCCAAAAAATGGGTGCAAAAAGGAAGGTTTGCAAGGGTTTTGGTGGCAAATATTGACTAACAAGTTGGAGACCTTCAATATGAACCATACAACCTTGGTTGTACCATGTTACATGTTAATTAGGCCATGAAAAGACAGTTTTTACACCTTACATGGGTTAGGAAACTAGATTTACAAAAGTTACTCACAAGGAGCATGCAACATTGACAACTTTTCCATTATTGCTGTCTACAAACACTTCTTTAGTATGAAAACCAATTACATTCTAAAACATGAGAACATGTCTATCATTAGAGACACAAAAGTAACACACTAGCCCAACACAAAAGGTATTAGGCAACTACAAACAAAGAGTTATTCACTTTCAAGGAAATTATGACTGCATTTTTGCCTTCTCACTGTTTTTTACTTTAGACCTACACTTTACACTGTCAAGATTCTTATTGAAGGTCTGATTAGTGCTTTTTTGCAATACTCTATCTTTGGATGCTTGATGTCCTTCATACCTGCCACTTGGAAGAGGAAGATTAGAAAAACCAATCAACCAAGAATACAAAAATCAGTCATAAATGACTATGACAGCTAGCTGGGCATTACAACCTTGCCTAAAGGATCATTAATTGAACTTTGGCAACCTCAAGACCCATGGGCAGGGTTAAAAACCATTCCTTGATGTTTTTTGCAAAAAAATAGAGAGAGGTACAAACTCCAATGTATGGTGGAGAGTAAGTAAGTGAAAGGAAATTAACTCCAAAATAGTGACTCACTGTCTTTTACATTATTTTCACAAACTAAAAATGAAATCATCCTCCTTATGGCTTAGAAATACTCTTTTCCTTGACATGCAACCTTAAACATCAAAGCAAGTCTATCCATCTGATAAATGCATTTGCTATAGAAGAGCAAAACATCAAATTTCTTCAAAGATCCTAGCCAAATGGCACACTTTCCTAGGGCTCCATGACCACAAAACTTCTTGCACCTGCATTCTTGAAATAAAAGTATATATTTACATATCTTAAAAGTTGACCAACTAGTTCTTGGGAAGCCATGAACATTTAGGGCTTCAAGAAGCCAAGTTGGTCAAGCATCCTTGTCAATTTCCTAGACAAGGCAGTGAAACTATCAAAACTAAATAATTTTGCACAAACCTCAAAACTCAATGAAATTAAATGGTACCAAAGGGAAAAGCTTCAGGAAGCATAAGAGAACTGGAAAATGCAAAAATAGTATGGCCACATATAGCAGATGTATGGACTACTGCTCACATGGAGTCAAAACATAGAGGAAAACAAGGTAAAAAGAGTGTAAACTTTCAACATTCTTAATAACTTCGAATAATCAACCCTTAAAATGGTTCAAACAAGAGAATAAATACCTCTCCAAGTCAGTTATCCTCCTATATGGATAGGTACATGTCCAAGAGCACACAAATTTGACATTTTCAAGTCTAAAATGACAACTATTGATGCCTAGATGATGCAAGGTTGATCTCAAAAAATGCCAATCATCTTAGAACACTACTCACACTTAAAAACCAAGCACAAAACATGCCTAAACACTTTTCAAAACAAAACACATTAAAAACTCACTTTTCCCAACATTTTGCCAGGCAACTCCAAACTAGCAATTTTGAGCAAAAAGATGAAAACAAGAAACCAAGACCACACAATGAGTTCAAAACTCATCCAAACAACCTAGAACAACTTCAAAAACATCTTAGACAATTTTCCAACTGAAAACTAATAAAAACCAAACTTGCTATCAAACGTATGATGAAAATGAGCTCTAGGTGCTCCTGCACTAGAAAGAAAGAAAAACCCTCTCCCAAAATAGAGATGAAAACTAGATACAAAGAACTCTCATAGAAGTATATGAAGGACAAAACCCCATGTGAGGAAAAATTCCCCCCCATATGAGAGAATAAGAAGAGAGAGTAGAAAGCCCCCCCTCAATTTGGAATCTGCACCAATGATAGAAGCTCGAAGATAGATGAAGAAACTGCTCCATGAACGTCAAACCATGTTCCTCCCACTAATACATTTGGGGTCAAATTCCAATGGAGGTTTTCGACGGACAAGGAGCATTGTGTGAAAATTTGATTTTTTTAAAAAAAATGCCCATGTTCATTGGAATTTGGATGACCTATGCCCATGTTTGTCGGAATTTCAATGACCTCGGGCATTTTATTAAAAAAAAAAAATAGAACGCATTTTCATTTTGAAAGCACAAGCTGCGACCGTCTTGTCTCCCTGACCCCCCAGCAGAGTGATCTCTGCACAAGCAAGGTAAGGTTTTTTTTGCAATCAAAGGAACTCTTTGTTTTTCAATGAAGGGCAACTAATTTTTTTTCGCAATCAAGGGCAACTCATTTTTTTTTGCGAATTAATCCATTTTGTGTATATCCCGCGATCTTAAAATTCCATGAAATGACATCTCTTTGAGGTATTCCGTCATACAGTTCATATGCCATGTGTATGCTACCCCATTTTGTGATTTTTGTTATTGGCGCATTTGCAATGAATTTCTGACAAAAAACCCCCTTCGATTATGCTTTGATGGATGTCCATACCTTGTTCCAAAGCTCCTATTTTGGCACATGCAGGGAGGATGCTGGCAAACATTGCATTGAGATAAACATGACTGTATTTCATTGAGATAAACATGACTGTATTTCCCTTTGTATTGATCTATGGCTACTCATTAATGTATCTATTGAATTCCCTTATTCACTATGTTATGACAGTCATTTACAGATTTCTGACTATCATCTTTCATAATTTGATGTCTTTAAAATGTGGGTACATTGCTTGACAAGAAAAGCTCAAGCATTTGTGAAGTTCAAAGAGTTTAAACCCCTTGTTGAATGGTCATCCAGTTGTTCTCTAAATGCAAAATGCTCAAGTAAATGAGAAATTCACTCAAAATGGTTTATCCACAACTAAAAGAAAACAACTAACCACTAAATATCTGCATCAACAAAATAGTGTTGTATAGAGACCTAATCATGCCTTCATGGATATGTAGATCAAGTTCCTACATTTTGGACAAAAGTAATTCACACAATAATAAATTTGTTGAACACACACACTACAAAGATTCGGTTATGCAATAATATATTTGTTGTTAACTTTATCATGGAGGATTTGGTTATGCTTGTTACAATCAAGGTTTGACCAAACTAATTCTTAAATATACAAATGAAGAGTGTGGTTGGTTGGTGACTAATTACTCTTTTTAACACCATTTACAAGATCATATCTAAATCAAGTGTCTCAAGAATTAAGCTACTACTAAGAAGATAGTTTGCCTAAAGCAAATGGGTTTCTTGGGTGGCTATTTATTGTAGACAACTTAGTTCCTTCATGAGAATCAATCAATTTGGAACATGTATAACTCACATTTGTGACATGTCACTAATGAAATTCCTTAGTACTTGTTTGAGTACTATCTCCTCTATTTTTTTCTATCCACTTTTGTGTCCTTCTTAGAACAAATAATAGATTAATAAGAAGGTGGAAAAGGTGGATTCACCTAAGAGGGAGTGGATTTTCCCAATAATATGTTAGATTCTCCCAAGGATGGATGGACTATACACTTAAAAGGTAGATGATTAAGGATGATGACAAGGTGAATTTTCCTTATAATGATAGGGTTTATTTTCCTAAGAACAAGTAGATTCATGTAAACTAGAGCATACAAATCTGGACAAAATAATGGAAGGAGACTAAAACTAGATAGATTCACCTAAATGGGAGTGTACTCATCTAAGGATAGGAAAAATTCACCATTTGCATAAGAAAGATGGATAAGATAAATGATTTATGTGAAATAGATTCACCTAAGAGAAAGTAGATTCACATAAGGATAGGTGGATTTTCCTAAAGATGAAGGGATAAGACTTAACAAAAAGAGGACTTAGGATGATGACAAGGAGGATTCATTTAAGGATATGGCATATTCACCTAAGGGATAGTGTATTCTCCCAAGAATATGGAAAATTTATTGATTGGTGGAATGACATACTAGATCAAGGAATGATACAAGGGTAGATTCACCTAAATATAGGGTAAATTCAGCTAAAAGGGTACCCATGAGATTGCGGTACTGAGTACCTATCTATGGATGGTGTATTTGGATACAAGTATGATGAAACAAAGTCCAAATCTCTATTATAGGTCCAACATAATCTCTATTATTTGAGACACCATTTTATTAGCATGTCCAATTAGGGTAATTTATGGTTTAATTATGGATCATGTTGTCTATTTCCATGCCCTATTGAACTTATTTTGATGTATTGTG
This sequence comes from Cryptomeria japonica, assembly GCF_030272615.1. NCBI lineage: Eukaryota > Viridiplantae > Streptophyta > Pinopsida > Cupressales > Cupressaceae > Cryptomeria > Cryptomeria japonica. The sequence continues at coordinate 623,250,480 of NC_081413.1, forward strand.
ATTATTTTAATTTTGAAGTTATAAATAAATTATGTTTGTACCTTAGAAAGGGTAAATCCAATTGATGTTTGGGCAGTTTATTTGAAAAATTATGGTGATTATTGCCCTATGTTATGTAATGGAGTTATTTTTACACTAAGTAATTAACTAGAAAAATGAATTTGTATTGTTGTACAAGTATGATGAAACCATGCTTGTGTGTTTACATGTTTGTGCATCCTATTGAGAACCAACCCCACTATTGAGGAACTCAATAAATGTGGTGTCAAGTAGAAGAATGGAAAACTCAAGAAGCTATGGTGACATATTGTGGAATTAGTAGGGATTATCTCTATTGACCACACCTTTCAAAGATAGTATCCCCGACCTCTCCTCATAGAATGGACCATTGGATGGCTCATAGTGGTATCCTATCCTACATTTATCTTGATGGCATTACTGATAGTTGGTATGTGGTTCTTGGTATGGGTTTCTTACCCTATTATCTTATTTATATCTTTTTTCCAACATGTGGGGATTGATTTTTGTCATGCTATGATGATTTTCATGTTTGCATGTGTTTTGACATTATGCAAATAGATATGATGTCACACCATACTTATGTTTTGATATAGTGTAGGTGATGGTTACATGTTGTTGATGGTAGTGATTTGGGTTCAAAGACACAATTCTACACACACACACAAATATTTGAAGATGCATTTTATATTATTCTTTCTTAGTGGCGATTAGTGTTGGAAGATTTGCACACATGTAGAGAGGAACTCATGTTAGATACAATAGGTTGTGTTTGATAACATATGAATGTGCCTCATGATGTATACATATAGCTTTGGTGTGTGACTTGCATGCACATTTTTCCATAAGACACATTGCTATGTGGCATGTACCCTATGCATGTCTTCTTTGTGAGGCATGTTGCTATGTGCAATGTAGCCCTAGATGTGTCTTCTCTATGAGGTGTATTGCCATGATATGTTAAGATTTGTAGTGTGCAGGCCACAAATGCATGCATGAGAGATTATTATTATAGTCATGTTTTTTGGGCATGTAGCCTAGGCATGTCTTCTCCATTAGGTACATGGCCATGCCATGTGGGAGTTTTTGTGTTCATGCCACAAATGCACACATGAGGAACTATTATTGGAGTCATGATGAATCTTCACTCTATTTAGCCACAATTTCTAGCCATACAGCTATGTAATGTGCACTTTTAAGGATTGTGAAGTTTCATTCAATTATTGATGATCTCTCATCTTTGTTGCATGGGACAACAATTTTATTTTATCTTGTTTGAATTAGTTTAATCACTATTGTGAGTTTTCTCTATTGTGTAGTTATTGTGGCTATGTTTGATTTGCTATTGGAATTGAACACATTTATTTGACTTATTATTGGTACTATTTTTTCTTTCTTTCAATATTTATGATCTTTGGTAGTTTAGTGAAACTCTTGCTATTTTTAAATGTTGCCTTATTTGTTTTGATGTGATTCCTCACCAAGATCAACGTACATAACCTTGGATGAGTGTATATAAGGAATCAAACATTGGGAAAATTTGAGGATAGGGGTAAGTGTTTGTTGTATGGGTAGCTACGATCCACTCATACATTCTTAGTGATTATTGACGACTATGTCTTGGAGGCTAATCCCATTAAACAAACAAGGGGGAAGTCATACATAATCGTATGGATCCTCCCTAGTTGTGTGTGGATTAAAGACCATCATTTCATATGGTTCTTGGTTACTTTGTGCGACCATGGCATCCTCTTAGACCAATATGCGAGCCTTGTATTGTTATCCCTACAATGTGGATGAATAAGTGTATGTTAAAATAAATGCTTTGCATGCCATATAGTTGCATATGAGTTGTTCACATCATTAGATCATGATTTAGAATATGTGAATTCTTTTATCCATGTGAAGTCGAATGATTGATTATGAAAATGTGTTATACATTGAAGCATAATCTATAAGATGTTCTCTTCAAGAAAAAATATTTATGCTTTCATAGTGAAATGTTGACAAAATGGGGTCCTAGTCTAGGAAAGTAAACTACAAACTTATACATTCACCATTTCAAAAAAATTTATTGGGGAATAGTCAATATGGTTCAATTTAATTCCTCTAGGAGAGACTAGCAATATGATTAATTGTTCCATTTTGATGTGATTGGATATGATTAGATATAATTTCATTGAAGATGCAAGAACTAAGTAAAATTATGCAAAATTGACAAGATTGAGCATAAACAGGCAAATAATAAAGCAAAAAGCTAACATAGAGGTACATATTTGGGAATAAGACTCTAAAATGAACCTAATCAGTTACCTATAGGGAAAATGAGGTTAGAGATAATATACCTATATGGAAAGTGGTTAAACTCTACCTCTAAGTGGCTCATCTTGAGCATTGTCAGTATATGGGAATTGATGGCATATTATATCTGGTTCTATCATTTTTGTGGGTACAAAATTAACAAGGCAAAATAGTATTAGTGGGATCATGATCTCATCAAAATGGTTTTGGCTTTGCATTTATGATAGCACATTGATCACACCTTACAAAAGGTTCCAATCTCATACATAGCATCCCAAAGTAAGGTCATTAATGATGTAACTTAATGCTTAAACTAGAGTTCTGGGTAGTCATATACTGATCATTTCCAAGATTGATGCTTAAACTAGATTTCTGGGTAGTCATATACCCATGGCATAGGGTAGGGGTGACCTGCAAACAATGCTAGTTCTAGATGCTTGTTTGCTTGGTGTATAACTTGTCAAAATTAGATCAATTGGCTACAGGTCTTCCATAAAGTTTCCAACTTAGCACCAGTGAAAATACAAGAACCAAGGCTTAGAATACTAAAAAATGTCTCTCAAAAAGTCTGCAACAGGCAAACTTTTAGTAAGAATTTGCAAACACAATGCTCAGAAATTCACACAATCAACTACATTAAATATGTTCTCTATTAAGTTCAATGTTTTAAGATGAAAAAGAAGAGTTAAATGTTTTTGGTCCGATTTGCAATTTTTGTGAAGCTTTTGCATTGAAGTTTCCATAGCCTGATTTTTTTGCCTATGAAGAAAGACCATGTCAGATAATATCAGCGAAGAAAAAAATAAGGAGACAATTGCTAGATTATGGTCTAACTTGAAAAGAAAATGTGATGGGAAATGTTATTGTCCCTGCAAAATTTGTAATGGCTTAAAGACTAGAAGACTTCTAATCAAAATAGCTAAGAAACATTGTAGGCAGCATGGTCACATTGAAGGGGGACATGATTATCATCCACTGGTAAGTTGTTCATTATATCGTTTTAACAATTTATATACATAAGAAATCACTTGATAATGAGATCATGATCATGGTTTATTTATGTTGATCATTTTTATATAGGTTGAGCACCCCAGGGCACATGATATGGACCAACACAACCTGAAGAATATGGTTTTCAAAGTGGAGGAACATGGAGGTGTGAATATCGAAGCTGAAGATAATGATCCTATGGAAGATGATGATCATGCACCAGAAAACACAATTGAAGATGATGGTACAAATACATTGATCCATGACTCATTTAGTACTGGCATAGCTGATCATGATGATCAGGATTACCTTGATGTTCATGATTTACCTCTTCTTGAGAAGGCATATGAGCCCCTTTACAAAGGCTCCCAAACAACTCTTCTCTTTGTTGTATTGTTGTTGGTGAACTTGAAGGTTATGAATGGTTTATCCAACATAACAATCTCACTTATGTTAAGGTGTGTCATACATGTCATTACAGTTAATAAATGGTGAATCATGTACCATTAATATTCTTTATATTAACACCTCAAACTTTTTTTTTTGCTGTAGATTGATAGGTGAGTTTTTCTTACCACCATCAAATATTCTACCTCACTCATACCGAGAATTATCTGCCATTATGAAAGATATTGGAATGGAGTATCAAACAATAGATGCTTGTCCCAATGATCATATTATATATCATAAACAACATGAATTTGGAATAGAATGCCCTGAATATCATATCAGTAGATATTGAACAGATCAAATAACAAAAAAGGTGCCTCGCAAGGTTCTTCGTTATATTCCCATTATTCCGCATATGCAATGATTATTCAGGTGCACTAGCTTGGCACAATTTATGGATTACCATGCATGCAATAGAAGTCAAGATGACATTATTCAAACACCTGTGGATGGTTCAACATTTATGGACATAGAGGAAAAGTGGCCACACTTTAAAGAAGAACCTTGCAATCTCAGGCTTTCATTGGCAACGGACTGTGTCAATCCATTTGGAGAGTTGAGATCTATTTACTTGGTGTGGCCTATTTTTGTTATCAACAATAATATTCCTCCATGGATGTCAATAAAGCGGGAGCACATAATGTTGGCAATGATTGTTCCAGGTAGTTTATCATTTAATAGTCATCTACATTTAAATATAAATATTGCAATAAAATGGTCATAATAATTATGTAATGTTTTTGTTCATTCCACTAGGCAAGTACCAAGTTAAAGATATGAATGTATATATTGAGCCTCTTATCGACAATTTGTTGGAGTTATGGAATGGTGTGACCATGTATGACATCTATAGACCAATAGGACAAAGACAATTTCAATTCCATGAAATACTTGTATGGACAATACATGATGCCCCAGGGCTAACACATTTTTGTGGTACGTTATAGTGTTCAAGTTGCCCATGATAATTATAACTATAAAACTTAATAGATTTAATAGAATTATACATTATCTTGTAGGTCTTAAAACAAAGGGAAAATTTGCATGTCTAGTTTGTGGTCCAAAGATGAAATCCCATCATTCAAAAAGTTTAGGAAAGAAGGTGTTTGATGAGTATAGGCACTTCCTCCACAAAAATCATAAGTACCAGAATACTGAAAAACATCTTTTCAATGGGAAAGAAGAGACTACATCAAAGCCACAAAGAATGACTCCTCACTTATGGAAGTTGGAATATAATAGAATTAATCGTCAAGGTAATGTCATTCCATCTAATGATTTATGTTTGGAATTTGAATTTTTCTATCATGTTTTGTTTACTGATGATGTAATTGATGACACTGAAGGTCATCAAGGCATGGATGACCACCTTCCAAAGGGACTAAAAAGTTATCCCAGACTATTCAGTAGGTTGCCTTACTACAAGCAGCTACAAATTGTGCATTTGTTTGATACAATGCATATTGGAAAGAATATAACAGAGACATTATGGAAAATATTGGATGGAAGACATGACAAAGAAAAAATGTCAAAATTTGTAGTGACATTGTGGAATCCTATCATGCAATGAAAAATGTCATTCAATCAAATAGCAATGGAGATCAGATTAATATAAGTGTCCTTCCTTGGTTATTAATGGAGCAGCAAAGCAATTCTATAAAAGAAGTCATACGAAAAATTCGATTTCCCACAGGATTTGTTGCAAACATAAACAATCTCATATCAAAGAAGAGTGAATTTGGGCCAGGGATGAAAACACATGATTGGCATACCTTCATTAAGGTAATTCACATTCTTGTGTATTTACTATATATTTGTATACTGTGCATGTTCTTTTCATTGTATTATGTTAGAAAACAATGAAAATATCATTTTATAATTGTTGCAGTACGTTCTACCTCTATCTCTCCCAGACCACTTCGACAATAATATCAAGCAATTCATATATGATCTTGGAAAATACATGAGGTAAGCAATGATGTTTGTTCAATTTGTTGTATAGATATTATATTTGCCATTTGTTTTACTTGCTATGAAATATATTGTATATTATTTTGTAAAGTCTCATTTATATATTTTTGCGTCTTCAATCCCTTTTAGGTGGTTGTCATCTAAAGAAATCCACAAGGAAGATATAAAATATTGGAAGAGAAAAATCCCTCATCTAATGTGTGAAATGCAAAAGTGTCTACCTTCAACTTTTTTCAATGCACAAGAACACTACCTCATACACCAAGTTGAGGAGATCGAATTGTGTGGACCTGTACACACTAGGTCAATGTGGATGGTTGAGAGGCACTTGAAATTTTTGAAGGCTTTGGTTTGACAAAGAGAACATCTTGAGGGTTCTATGGTGGAGGGATATATGGTCTACCAAACTATGGTGTACATTACTGAATATCTTCCTAAGTTTGTAGAAAAAATCCACGTAGATCGCATTTGGGATCCCAACCCCATTAATAAATTCGAAGGGGAGCACTTGATGGGGAAAGGTAGATTGAAGAAAGTGAGAGGTAATTATAAGATGTTATTGTAGTAAATTAATTCTTCATCTTTTAAATAAATCAGTTGTAAGTGGTCTATTAATTATTTGTATAGTTGGTCGGGAGTGGGATGCGCTACATTTGTATATTGCAAACAATCTTGATTGGATGATGGTGTGGATTGAACGATGTCAACATTCTGGTTGCACATTAACATGGGATGGTGTTGCTTCATTGGTTAAAGAAGCTCATCGTCATGGAGATTCCAATGTTACACAAAGGGAAATTGATTTAGCATATGGTTTAAGAGATCAACAAGTACATATAATTTTATTAACCACCCGTATGTTTATCAACTCATGATGCAATAATTTTAATATGTTAGACATATTGCAGGTCAAACACCACAAGGCTATGTGTTGCAATGGTCATAACTTTCGCATCAAACAGTTGGATGACACGAAGAAAACTTGTGATTCTGGGATAACTGTAGTCTTTGAGGTGACCAATATTTCATCTAAAAATGACATACATCTTCAAGAATATCAAAATTGATACTATGGAATTTTCAATGATATACTTGAGTGTGACTTTAACTCCTTCAAATTAGTTCTGTTCACTGTCAAATGGTATAGGCTATGACTGAATAAAAATGATCCTGATAGAACTATTATCGAACATGATAGTGGATTTACAATGGTTAATACAAGGTCATTTGAATGAGTTGGGGATGAGCCCTATGTTCTTTTAAGTCAATGTGAGCAAGTATTTTACTCGAAGGTTCCACATAAACCGGGTTGGTCATTTGTTGTTAGACATGATCCAAGAGGAAGGCCGATAATATATAATGTGATGGAAGAAGAAGATACCAAAGAAGTAGAAGATGATATAGATGATGATCATGATTGATAGTTAGTCGATGATGTTCCTGACGGAAATGTACAAGAAGAAGAAGCTGATGATGATAGTGATGGTGATGGTGATGGTGACGGTGATGGTGATGACGATGATGATGACGAACACAATGACGATGACGATGACAACAATGATGATGATGATGATGATGATGATGATGATGATGATGATGATGATGATGATGATGATGATAATGATGATGATGATGATGATGATGATGATGATGATGATGGTCATGATGATGAGTTGGATGAAGAAGAAGATCAATGACATGAATGAAATGTATTAGATGTGATTATTATATTATCTATTTAATATTGATATCTTGATAGAAATTGATTTGACTTATATGGTTACATAAATAATTCATATGTTTTGAATTCCAATGCCATTACTTAATTAATTCATGATGCACCTCTAGCTATGTGATAGATGGGGATTTAAAATACATATGTGATGGATTACATGCTTATGATGATACATGTGACATTTTTTGAACTTTGTGTTTATTTATGGAATGTGGACTACTTATTAGCTATGTGATGGATGGTGATTTATGATACGTATGTGATGGATTACATGTTTATGATGATACATATGTGATTCTTATGATGCTCAATTACATATATGATGATACATATGTGATTCTTATGATGCTTATGATACTGTAGTATTTATTGTTTATCAAATTACAAATGTAATGCTTATGATGCTCAATTGTTGGTGCAGGAACCTGAACCCCTTTGATGAGGATCCTGCATAGTCTCATGGATCGACAGGTATAAGTCAATACACCTTATAGAAATAATATATTTTTTAAAAATTACAAGGAAAACAAACTTCCTTAGTTTTTCAAACCTCAACATTAGCATCAAATCTAATACAGTTATCAACACTTGAGGCCCTAGTTGGACTTACTCAAATTTTAATCTCAACATCAACTTTATGGTCGACTTCTTCATCAATATTACCCTCATTTGCAAAATATCTCTCTCATTACCAACTAACTCTCTCATTTGATGGTGCACACGTATCACCAAATAGGTATTTGTCAGATGTGTCTTCCTCAAGTGAGGGAAATGCAGGAATAGAAGAGGAAAGTGAGACATGTAGTAGATCTCAAATAGGGAGATCAACTAGAGGTCAAAAGATTAGAAGAAAATTCAATAAACGCATGGAATTTTTTCTTGCTCAAGGGGGGTCATGTTCTTATGATGATGAGACCAAAGGTGACATTGAGGTGCCCTTGAGGTACAAACATCTATTGAAACAATGTGTACCCAAGGAACTTCCTCCAATAAACACTAATTTTTGTGTTAATGAGAGGATATATTGCATAGCACCTTCATCATTACATGGTTTGGGCCTATTTTCCATCGACAACATAAAGGTCTGTTACAACAAAGTTGCTGAATTAATGGAGTTTGTTGGACCTTGTTACAATTATAATGATTGGATGCAGATTGTTCGATATAAAAAAAGTATGCGTAGGTATGCACTGTCAGCCAATTATATACAACAAAAAGATAATGATCAAAGTAAATGTGTGGCTGTATACATTGATGGAACACCAAAAGCAACAGGGAATATTGTAGGTTTTACAAATAGTACATGATGTGGGTCAACTAATAAGCAACCCAATTGCATATTTGAGGCACGTGAGGGAAATTGTGTGTTTGTATGTGCGATAAAATCAATAAGTGTAGGGGAAGAGCTGCTAATTGATTACAATTTGAATTGTATAGATACAAACAAAGTTACTATCATGGGGGTGGTACATACTATATATATACCATTTAAGCCAACTTCCAATTAATGAATCCAATAAACCATTGTATAAAAATTTTTTTTTGCTAAGTCTATTGGTTTCATTTTGCTAATGTTTTTTATATTTTTTCTTTGTCACAGGGCCACATGGATCCACCACATAGCACAGATAGGGGTGTAGGTCCCTACACTTCTACGGAGTAGGTAAACCTCATTGTAATTGTACAAATTAGATAGAAGAAAACTGTTACATTATGATCTTTTCTTGAGTGTTTTGAAGTAATTTTGATAGTGTCAATTATATTCTTGTCACAGACAGATGTTCAGGATAAGGGAAAGGAACCTACAATACCTCAGCACTTCCATAGGAATGTGGGGTGCTCAACAGTGTTATGCGTTGATGACATCACACTTAGCGCAAACCCTATACAATTTGTACAAAAGAATATTAGAAAAATTAGGCAAGAGATTGTTGATTTGGCAACCATAAGCCCTCAGACTGATGAGATAACAAAGAGGTTGCAACTATTGTTGCAGACAATGAAAAACTCGCAAGTAAGCAGTAATGAAAGCTTTAATCATAACAAAAGTTCAATAATGGTTTATATTTTTTTCTCTTTTAAGTCATTAACTAAAATATGTATGTGTTGTTTTTTACATAAATTTATAGGGCCTCATCATCCTAGTGGCGATGATCAAGGTATTGCAGGTAGTTCAGGTGATGACCATGTTCTATATATTAAAACCACTCCTTTGGACTTGTGAACTTGCTTTTTTAATGTTTTACATATTTAATGTATTACTCTTCAGGTGCTGACATGGGTCCAAGGTCGACCCCAACTGTATTGCCGACTACAATGTCAGCAACACATAGCATGCAGACATCATCTGTTGCACTAGCTCATGTTGACCCACCCACTGGTGGTAGATCCCTCTTTTTCTCTCTCTTTCATTATGTGTTTATTACCCTTGAAGTGTTCTTTCTTGGAGGCATTTCATAGTGGATTCATTTACTGTGGCAAGAGATGTACATGAGGATGTGCCAGAGGTGACTACTAGTGATAACATACCATCATTTCCTGGATCTTCCCGTATTGCTAGTACGGGAACGTTGCAGGCCACACTGGTGGTAAGCGACAAAGAATTGATTCCCTTGAAAATATAAAAGGTTCTAGGTACTTTAAAATTATTATTATATATAGTCTAATTGTAATTTACTTACTGATCACTCATTTTGGACTAATGATCCCATGTTTTTTTTGCACAAAATGATATTTTTTATAAAAATCTTAATGACATTACATTGCAATTATTTGGGCCCACCGTATGTAAAGATGGAACATCATACGTGAACTAACCCTTATCCACTATTTTGATTTCATATCATTTCTAGAATAGTTTTCCTTTTATCCATTTCTTGAACTATATCAAAGGTAGCTTCAGTTTCTTTCTAAATCTAACAGGTTTGCTTTTGCTTTAAAGGTGGAATGACCAAGAAAAAAAGTTAAAAGATGAACTCACAAACCGTATGGTAGGGTTGTTTGGAAATGACACATTCGACAAGACTAAGCTCCTGGAAAAAGCTGGCACATATCTAAAGTATGTGAGGGACCAATAGAGGACACATTTAGAGAAGAACGTAAAGTATGAGCGTCCCCCCATGATTCCAGAGAGGGAGTGGAAGGACCTGATTTTGGATGCAAAGGAGAGAATTGAAAGGAAAAAAGGAAATACACCACCAGACACTAGAAGAAGGTATGTGATACTATTAAGAATGTGAATATGTACTAATTATTCATTATATTTGTATAATCTAACATATTTCAAACTTTTCATAGATTGAGTGACACGTCAAAGGAAACCAAGGCAAGACAAGAAAAGCATGGGAAACACAAACTCAGCTCTGGTGGTTATATGAAACTTGCCTCACAAATTGTAAGAATCAGTAAATTAAGTATCACATCAAAATATTTATAAATTGTAAACAATTTTTTTTTATCAAACAATACAAGCAAAATTCACAATACTAAGCAAAAATGTAGGTCTCTTAATTCAATAGAGCGCCCATAGAAGATGACAAGAGAATTGGCTACCAGCAAGGCTATATAGTTGTGGCTGAATGGCTATGAGAATTGAGTGGGCAAACACGAGATTCTGATGCATCTGTCACAATGGTAAATAAGCTAAATGAAAATTATTTCAAATTGAATACTTAACCAATAATCTATTTGATGTTAAGTTTCAACATAAAGTGACTATATTTTTTTAAAATAAGTAAGCAATGATAACATTGTGTGTGACATTGGAATGCAACATGATAATCGTGGAACAAAACCTATACATGAAGGTCCGGATGTGGATCCTAGTAGTGGAGGTATTCATTTGCTATTCAAATTTTTTTATGTATTTATTAATACAATTAAACATCTTAAATTGAAAATTAGTGTAGTAATTAATGTAACCTTTATTGTTAATATTTTAGAGCATGTAGTCAGTGGTGACCAAGTGGAGCATGATCCGAGTAGACAACATCAGGAACGTGATGTTCTCCAATCAGGTAAAGAGGACCACTATTATTCCTTTAAACAAATTTAATTGCAATTGGTGTATTGATTAATGTAATGTTTCGTATTTCAACTCCAGAGGATCTAGATGGTGTTTAGCATGTCGAGGTTGAGGCTAGACAAAATGATGTGGAAGATGATGTGGCCCCACTAGGTAAAGAGTGTAATGGTTGTGCTCTTTAAATTAATGAAATACTTGTAACAATAATAAAAAAATGTTTTTAATTTAACCCAATTCTTTGTTATTGCAGAGGACCCCCCTTTGGTTCAGCATCCTCATCCTTTGTATAGGACTAGGCATACATCAAGAGCACGAGAAGAGGGTAGAACATCCGAATATGGGGGAAATGATGAAGAAGATGATGCTCCACTTAGACTTTACATAGCTTCAAAAAAAAACAAAGAAATAAATGATTGTAATCTACCTTATTTGATAATGACTGATTTTTATGTGTTAATGAATGTAATTATGTGCTAATGAATGTTCATAAATGATATGTGTTGATGATTATTGATGAATGTTTCATGTTAATGAAAGTTAATGAATTTTATGTGTTAATGAATGTTATGTGATAATGAATGAATGTTATATTTTAATAATGGATGAAAGAATGAATGAATGTTAGATGTTAATGGGGAATTTAGAGTGATGTTAGTGGGGGGGGGAGTGGCCAAATGAGCTTCCACCTTCATGTGGTTGGCCCTATTAAGTAGAGAATATTAAACTATTCTTGAAACAAAGCGAAGCTCAATAAGATAACACACTTTTCAATATTTCATTATGTTGCACAGTTAATCTTATTGAATAATGTATGTATATTGAATCTTAATTGCAGGGTCCAACAGAGCCAACACGAACAACACCATGGTGCAATTGCAAAAGTTGTTAATATGCCTCATCATGAATAAAGTTGAATTAGCGCATTCTCTGTAAAATCTCAAATGCTCTATACTTTGGAAGTTTTGAAATTTTTATGATCATATCAGTCCCCTGCCTAAAAGCTTTTTTCCTTGATTTGTTTGTGACACACATTGAAAGATTTTTGTTTTCCTTTTATTTATGCATGTCTTAACCATTCTCCACATGCTTCCCATTCTTATTTAGATTGTTGTATTTTTACATATGTTGGAATCTGTAGTTTCACGTACATGTTTTCTATGTTCTTTGTAACTATATGAAAAGTTGTAAAATGTGGGTATAGTCTAAAATCTTGATTACAAACAAGCTATTATTGTTTAATAGTTCTAGTGTTTTTATTAATTGAAACAGTTTAACCCTTTTAACATGTTTCATAGCAAACCTACACTTTGTATGCAATCTTATTGTTACAGTTCAATTATTGAGGTGATGTGATTTTCAAAAGTATTCCGACGAAAACAAAATTGGTTTTCATTTATGTATTTTATTAAAATTTTAGAGTTTCCTCATGAACAGTTAAACTTAGAAGGATTTAAAAATTCAATAAAAGAGTACTAGACATAATTTCTGGAGATAGAACTGAAACTCTCTCCCATGACTTCAGATTGTTTCCATGCTCTCTAGGCTAGTAGCTTTCAGACACAAAGCTTAGGTCTTCTAAATTCTGTACCAACATTAATTAGTTCCTTTCTCTTCTTTTTCATCCTTTTGGAAAGAGAATTGGAAATTGTTAGGAATGAACATCTTCCTAGGTGATTTGTTAAAATACAATGGGGAACTCAATCAAATTTTAATTCACTTCGCTTTAAGTTATTATCACAATTCATTGAATTATACTTACAAAAGGCTTATATTTCCAAGGTAAAATATCAGTATCTTTCTTGGGTGATATTAGATAGCACGGTCTCTTGGCTTAGACAAAATCACCCTCTCATTGTATTCAAAGTAGATGTGTAGCAAAGCTAGATGCATCAATCGTTAAATTATAAACAAACACAAGCTCAAAAATTGTGTTACCAGGTATGCTTGGAACCTAGCCTGTAACTAACTAGTTCATACTAGATATTGTTTGGGTATGGTATTCAATTATATTAGAATCTACAAAATAAATATTAACCTAGAAATTAATGTAAGTGATAACATTTTTAAAATTGTTAAATATAAATGACAATAAAGTCAAAATAGCATAACATAGTTGATTTCATAAGAGAGAAAATGAAGAAGTTCACAATATCTTCACTCGATATCCAAGATTTTTAATCCATGAGGATGAAGATGAGGATGAGATAGAAAACCAAAAGACAAGAAATTGTTTATCCAAGTTTCCAAATTTTTGAGGATAAGGAAAAAAACATAATCCTATGAAAGAAGGAGAATGTGCAAGTCATTATCTCAAGTTAAAAGAAATTACTTATGTAAACTAAACAAACAAATGCAATATCATACTTATGATAAAACATATCCACTTGGTGAATAAAATGGTACATTGGAACACCCCCTTAAGTGCAATTGAGGTAAGAAGAAATTGGTCACAAGGTTAGGTATCCATGTAAAATATGAAATAACCCCAAATTATAAAGAGAGTGTACCCTCTCGAAGTAGAGACTAGAAAATCCATAGGAAAAAACTCCATCCTAAGTGACATATGTGAAGGATAATATAGACCCACCCCATCTCCTAAAGTTGGTGCCTCCACAAAGAAGAGAGAAAAGCAATGCAAAATGTTGAATGGTGAATGTTGTAGTAGGTTCATTTGCAACAAATGATGCACCTTCCTTTCACAATATGGAAATCTTGAGTTGTCAAATTGTTGAATTCCCATTCAAGTGGAATGCAGAAAGGAATTCAGATGTATGGTTTTTGAAGTGACTCATGTGTCTTGATGTTGATGTTAAGCTGTGATTGTTCCATAGAAGATTCAGGGACTACAATCATTGAAGTGTGAGACCTTAATTAATGTTAAATAGAATGTGTCATGTTGCATGATATGGTGAGGATAGAACAAGTGAATTTACAATGGGAGATGATGTAACTCAATGGGCATTGTCATCAATGAGAGGAAAAATATTCTCAATGGTTTCATCAATATTTGAAAGGTGAGAGTCCACAAACAGATGTGAAATGTTTAAGTAGGCCTCCCAATGAAGTGGATGTCATAGACATGAAGAATCCTATATAGAGAATCATTGAGAGCCCTTGAAGAAGCAAATTTGAACTTTGATGAAGCAATACATGATGGAGGAATATCTTGCAAGAGGAAATTAAAGTCATTATGGTGTCATCTAGATCTGAAATGTGGTCTAGTTTTCAAAAAAGTAAAGATGCTTGATAGGAATGTGTCCTAGTGGGGTGAATCTAGAAGACATATAATCCTATTGCAAAGAATCATGGAAAGTTCTAGAAGAAGCAACTTTTAATTTTGAAGTAGCAATGTGTATAAGAGATGTTCTCATTTGTAGATGGAGTATCAAGAGGAGGATCACTAGTCCATGGATCATGTCATTGTCGTTAAATACCTACGCTTTTGTTCATAGTCACTTGGTGTAGGAATGAATTCAATGAGATAGGGTAGGAGATCCTACATAATGTAATTTTTCACTATCCCTTGTTTCAAGTACAAATGGTTCTCTGAATTTATCTTGACAATAGAATGTCAGAATTTAATACCATAATCCATGATGAAAACTACCAACAATGGAAATTTATCTTAGTTCTCAATTACAAAATGCTTTTGTATAGGCCTCTCAAAGATTAAGTACATCAAATTGAGACTTTATAAATTGAGTGTATGTATTAGCAATCTCCCAAATTGTTCAATGGTCTCCAAACCTTGTCAATTTTTTATTTTTATTTTAACTCAAATATGTATGGTATAGGCATATCATTGGTTGTGTGATTTTTTTTTTCCTTAAATGCTTCTATGACAAAAAGAAATAAGTTTTAGATGAAAATGGGGTCTTATGGGCCTTTTTGACACAATGGTAGGTTCTTTAGACCTAAAAATGCCCCAAAAACTAGTCGATTGCCTTAAGTTACAAACAAATCCTTGTTTGTGAGCATGCTTCTTGATCTCCAATTTTGGTGGAATGAAAGATAATATTGAATTTCTCAAGCCTTTTGGATGCTTTGAAACCACCAAAAAAAAGCTACTTTGATCATTGAAATGTTGTAGTGACTTGGATAAAAAAAGAAAACTAAGTCTAAACTTTAGAAGTTAGTTTTTTCTTGTCAAATTCTTTTCAATTTTCAAATCATCCAAGGATGAAAGAGGAGTATATTTTGTTATGAAAAGATAAAAATAAAACTTATAATCATTTGAAACCATTGAAACATGGGGACCCCTTCCCCCCCTCCAAAATCCCTATTTTTTCAGGATGCAATACTTAGGGGAAACATCCCTTTGCCGCACCACTTAGGGATGTCCTAGGGACTCCAAGGAGTCTCTTGACCATCTTGAGGATTCCTATGAGTCTCCCATGGCCCCCAATTAGAAACTCCAATTCTAAACAAAAATGGTGAAATTATTGTGAAAATGTCATCTGTATTAAAGGTTTGGCAATGCCCCCTAACCTTGATGGGGGCTCTGCCCCAAACCCCCCACAAGGGGCACTACCCATTGACCACAAACCTCTACCCACCATTCTTATTGTTAATGCAATCATTTCCATTTTTTTTATGTTGACTAGTTTAAACACTTAGTATGCCAAAGTTTCATCTGCAATTCTTATACTTATTCTTAGTTTGTTCCCAAAGTTCCAAACTCTACCACCATTGTTAATGTTCAAATTTCAATGCAATCATTGACATATTTTTAATGTTTATTGTAAAATTTACATATTGTGGCAAAGTTTTATTTACAGTTGTTATACTTATTCTATACACATCCTTTTATAATTAATTTTTTAAGTTGTATATATATTTGCATCCCACCCCGCCCCCTTCATCATCCCCCTGTCTTCCCCAAACTTAAGCCCTTGGTATGTTAAGATATGAAAGCTCACAATAGTTTCATTTGATATGTTAATCAAGGAAAAACCTACAATATATAGCTTCCAAGATTCCAAATCCATGAGGATCATGAAGAGGTAGAAAACCCAAAAAAGAAATTGCTTATCCAAGTTTCCAAATTTGTGACAAGGAAAAAGTAGAATCTCAATCAAAGAAGGAGAATGTGCAACTCATTATCTTATTCTACCTAAGTAAAAATATTACCTAATTAAGCTTTTTAATAGTGGAATATCACACTTAGGATAAAACATATCCAAGGTAAATAAAATATTACATTGATAGGCTTCTTTGGTTGCTCTAAAAGTGGTGCCTTGTGAATTATGTTCTTGGATACTAAAGCTTCCAAATTCTAGGCACTCTTGATAGCTTCTCGTAGAGATTGTGATTCGAAGGCTTTAACCAAACCTTTCAATGGTTTATGTTGATGTGTTTTTTATGCACTATGCAACACAAAATAAAATGCTAAGTATTCTATCCTCTCTTGAACAAAATCCTCCCAAGTGCTAAACTACATGATCAAATGGGATGACTCCAAGATTCCAATAGTCAGGTCTTGACTTTATATTGCAGATAGACTCAATGATTATGATGTGATATCTGCTGGAATCACAAGGGGGACTTACATTGCTTGGGTCAAGACCTATCCATTATCATGTTTCATGATTGATTTACACTCCATGATTTAGGTCATCCTTGAGCAACATCTCGACTTAGCCAAATTTTGTTTTTTGTACCCTAATTCTTTAATTTTGACCCCTTACTAGCATTGCCTTAGGTTTTATTGGAATTCTTGCTTCTCTAGCATGGGCACATTTCTAGGGTTCATTCACACAAATTGCTCTTGATGAGCAAGCTAGTATCATGACCATGACTTAAAATTTTTTTTAACTTAGTCAAATTATCTCCTCCAAACTTCTATGAGTTCATCACCTTCATTCTTCATCATTTGGATGTCTTTTGTCATTGGAAGGTAATTCTTGACCACCATACCTCAATCTTGACCTATGCTATACCCTAAAACCCTAGAACCTAGTCATGTTTACAATTGAGATCTTGGTTACTTGATCACTTAATTCAGCTTAATCATGTAGGTCTCATCTAACTCCAAGTCCAACACTTAAGAAAATCAACCCTAGCAACCAAGTACTTTGGGAAATATCTTGCAACTTGATAACATGGGTAATGATGGAGGAATGGAAGGTGAGACCTATAGAGGTGAGAGAGAGAGAGAGAGGGTGAGAGGAAGAGATAATGACCTGGAGAGGGTAGAAAAAGAGAAGTAGAGAGGGAGAGAAGAAGAGAGGGATGGAGAAAGAGACCTAGAGAGGGGAGAGAGAAGAGAGATAATAGAGAGGGATAGAGAAGAGAGATAGAAGAGAGATACCAATGTCAATCTTTTTCTAAAATTTTTTTTTTTCTGAAAAATCAGCCTATCATCAGAATTCTGACTCCAAAGGGTAAAATCACGATAGAGGAGTGCCGTCAGATGCACAAAATCCTCGTCAAAACTCTCCTGGAGGCTATCATAATTCTGACAGAGGAGTGTCGTTGGATGCACAACATCCTTGTCGGAACTCTCTTGGAGGCTGTCGTAATTACGATGGCCTCTAGGAGAGTTCCAATGAGGATGCTATGCATCCGACGGCACTCCTCTATCAGAATTTTACCCTTTGGAGTTAGAATTATGATGATAGGCTGAGATCACAATGGTATTCTTTTGGGGTATGAGCATCCATGGCGGTCGTCGAAAAGGTTGGAGGTGATGTCAGAATTGCGATGACCACAAGGATAGTCGGAACTTTCGACACAAAGTTTTCGATGGCTTTTTTTGTTTGTAGTGCGATGAAATTGTGTCAGAATTCCGACGATTTGCCATCAAAATTTTGACCTGAATGTACTAGTGTCCCCTTAGGAAGAAACAAAACCAAAGGTGAATCCAAAAAGTCTCCCCAACCATGAAGGGAAGATGAAGCAAAAATACTCATGATGAAAGGAATCTTTGAAAACTGCTCAAGTGTCCCCATGTCGATGCTAAAAGGTACCCCCTCCAAAGGTGGTAAACTATGCCACACTACTGAAAAAGGCACTCCAAGATCTAGTGGAGAAGAATGTAGAACAATATCCAAAGACTCATATGTCTCCTCAAAAGATAAACAGACCTCCTCCAAGTGTTGTACAAAAGTATCCACAATCATGTCAACCTCTAAAGATTGATCATGTAGAGAATGCACAAGAGGGTCAGAGTGATCCCTCGCAACAATCAAAGAAGGATCATCTTCATCAAAGAGAAGATGAATGTCATGAATGGTGTCTCCCAAGTCTACAATGTAGGACTCCACAAATAAACCTGCAATGTCTGTCAAGTAGGCATCCCAACCAACTGAAGCTGGAGGACATAAAATATCCTACTGTACTGAATCATAAGAAGGCAAAACTATCACACTAGCTGCATCATCAGGTGCAATAGGTGGTGTAATATCAATAGAAGGAGATGAAATGCAAGGCTCAAGAACGGGTCACATGTGAGAATCCCCAAGTTCAAATGCCCAAAGTTCTCCTCAAAATTTGAATCATCAACATAGGAAGAACCAACCTTATCAATAGGACCAAAATCTGAAAAAGAGTACAACTGAGATGCATGATCAACCATCCCAGTCGCAATGATAGGTCCACTCTCCAAGTCTCTAATGATAAATAAATTAGGTGTGAACTCCAAAGTTTTCCTAGTTGCCCAATGTGTGATTTGATAGATGGAAAGAAGATTATTTGTCAAGTGGGGTACACACAACACATCATTGAAGGAGTTATCCCCAATGGCAATAGATCCTTTCCCAATCACATCCATGTATGTATGATTGCCCATCAAAATCTGCGGCATGTGGCAAGACTCAAATGTAGAAAACATAGACTGCGAAGATGCCATATGATGAGAAGCCCCTGAATCTAGAAGTCATCTCCCTGAATCATGACTTTTAGTAGCACAAAGAGCTTGTCCCTTTCCTTTATCTATCCCAAAAGAGTGATCCTTTCCTTTATCCTTGGAAGAAGAAGCCGATGTAGACATTCTATAAGGTAGGTTGATTCTATTCTTCTCAAGAAGATTCTTCAACTCATCAATATCCTTCTTATAACAATGATGTTCATCATGTCCAGACTTCTTGCAATATCGACAAAAAAGATTTTCCTTATATGATTTCCTCTTAGGTGAGAATGTTGAATCACCTTGTTGTGGAGAGGAAGATTGTGCTCCATCTTGTTGTGGTTTTGACTTAGGTTTCTTTTGATTCTTGCCTTTTCCTTGATTACTTTGATTCCCTTTGTTAGCCACCAAAGCTTGTGACTTTGAAGATTTGAGAATCCCCATCGTGGTCAACTTAGATTGCTCAAGTATCAACATCTCCGTGAATGAGTCAAATGAGGGAGAAGTGTATGAGGAACCTTGAGCTAACCTATGGGTGTGAAAGCTAGATACAAAGGCTGCATACTTTGAAGGAAGCTTGTCCAACAAGTTATAAACCAATTGAGCATCTTTTTTGTCAATTCCACAATCCTTTAGCTTTGCTCTTAACTCAGTTTCTTTTGTGACATAATCTTGGATTGTATCAAAATCCTTGGGATCCAAATTTGTGAGTTCACTATAAAGCTTGTAGCCCTTAATCTCATCAACTTGACCATACAATTTCTTAAAAATATCCCAAGCCTCTTTAATTGTTGTACACTTATCAATGTGAAAAATGAGGTCATCTGGTACATACTTTCTAAGAGTTCCAAGTGCCATATAATTCTTAGTAAGCCATTCAATTTGAGCATTAGGATCAGCCTTAGGATCAGGTGGTGCTGTTATAGTTTCATTTACATAATGAATGAGTCCTTTTTCCATTAGTTTACTCCATGCCTTAATTTTCCATGATGCATAATTATGAGGAGTTAAAAGTGGAAATTTAGGAGAACCCATAGAACCAAAATGAAAAAACACAAGATAGATAGAGGTACAATCACACAAGACACCCCCCCAAAACACTCAATCAAGAAATTCCCCCAAAATAGTGATTTTGGCACTTTATACTTAGTGCGTATATAATTGGCCACTTGCAAAACAAGACAAAGTGGACTTCTGATTTCAATTTACAACTTCTCAAAATGAGATCTAAGAGACTTCAACAAATACTACTAGTGATCTAAACTGAGATCCAAGAAAAATGCAAGTACCAAATATGCCAAAAATGGCCAAATATTGAAAGTACAATTTTTACTTAAAATCACTGCAAACAAATGGCAGATTATGAAAGTAGATGAAAAAATATGCACTTTCAAAAAAAACTGCACCTGAAAAGGAGTCCATATGAGCCCAAACGAAGCCTCCAAAGTTGTAAAAAATTGGGATTTCACAATTTCCAAAAAACCTGTATCCAAAAATCAAAAAAGTCCCGTGCCATTGTACAGATCATAAAATTCTACCCCAAAACAAAAAAAAATTCTTGAAAAACCGAGTCCGGATGAGTGAGATATCGCTATTTGAAAATTGCCTGCAAAATTATAATTTCTGAAAAATTTCCGCCACAGCGTCAAACTTCAAATGCCTCTAGATTTGGCCTCTGAAGTCCGATTTTGATGAAACAAAAGGAAAAACTGACTTTTTTGGACCTCCTAAATCCAATAGTAACCTCAAATTTGACCCATCAAGCTTCAATAAAAACCTGCAATAGAAAACCCCAAAATACACAACCCCAAATAGCATCAAATTTCTCTCAATTAGCAAACCAATGACACTCTAATGGCTCTGATACCATGTGAAACATGAACCAGCTCTGATACCTTGTGATATTTTGCCAAGATCAAGAGGCAATGGAAAACATAAATAAGAGAGACAAAATATATGATACAAATAAACTGTATTCTATCAAGATGAAAATACTGATCAATTGGATTATGAATCGTAACATGCAATGAATATGAGCCTACTTATATAGGCAAGGCTATATGGATATGTGAACACACAAACATGACATGTGGCTCAATAATAAACAAGGGTAGGTAGGAAATGTGTGGGTAGGTAGGAGAAACAATATAATAGTCCACATGAGGTGGATCACCCACTAAATGTGGAGTGTAACAACAAGATCAACACCATAAAAGGTGGAAATTCTCCTACACACACTATCCCAATGTGGCACAAACACCCAAGTGTCTCATACCCAAACTACTATGAAATGCATGTACCTAAGTAAACTTAAGTAAAGTGTAATAATATCCACGATGAATAATTATTTACACCAACAATATTATCTTCCTCACTAATTCACAGCTAGTTCTATCCATATCTTAGGTTGATCTTAGAGAAAATATTAAATTCCTTCATTTTATTGAAGAGGTCATCAGTTTAGGGAAGAGGATATCTAATTATAATGGTTACTTTATTGAGAATCTATAATCTATAGATAGATATGAAGTCCCATAATCTTCCTCATAAGTAAATAGGAGCTCCACATGGGGACTTACAATGCAAGATCAAACCTTTATCCATTGTTTCCTGAAACTATACATTAATTTTGAAGGACTCAACTTTATTCATTCAATATGGGGTGCTTGAAATAGGCTCAAATAATAGAACCAATTTAATAGAGAAGTAAAAAAGATGCGTACGGAGAAATCCTTTTCGCTAGTCTTCAAGAAATACATCTTGAAGTTCTTAAAGTATTAGATAGTTAACAATGCCTACAATAGAAAATTCACTCCCTTCCTCCATATTAATTATGGAGAGTTTACATCTCTTAATCATAGCTTGTTTGGCACTAATAATAGAGAGTATTTGGGAAGTTATTAGCCTTGGCAGGCCTTCAGGTACCACTAGTTTCCGATGGTTATTTTGGAATTCATTTAACTTGTTCTATGAATCAAAAGTTTTCCCATGTTTTGTAAACATTAAATTATTATTACTTTTTATTATCCTTATTCTTGCGACGCATGTATATATTTAAGGAAACAAAAATTTAAAATTCAAGAGTCTTTGATTCACGAGAAAGGAAACTATTAAGCAAAGCCTAAAATTTTATTCACGAGAAATTTTATTATTATTAAAAGTCAAATTAAAATATTAAGTACAACTTATGTCTTGTTGTAAACAAAGTACATCCATAGTATCACATCATATAATCCTAGCTTAATGATCGATAAATTTTCCATGGTCTTTGTACCTCCTAGGTCAATATTTATGTTATTTAAATAAGAATCTACCTTTTTGTCTTACAAGACCCAAAATCTATTTTCATCTCTTCTCAACTTAATCATTTGGGACTAACATTGTACCTGGTTAGTAATTTAAGAGATATAAATCTATGATTGTCCCCTAAATCAACCAATATAGTGAAAATTTGGCCACAAAAATTCCCTAGAACCTCTATCAAAGAAGAAATGTTATCTGCCTCTTGTTTGTCTATGAGTAGCACTATCTTGGTGATTGACTTGGTATTCTAATATTCCCTCTTAAGATAGTCTCTCTTTAATTGATTTCCTACTCATATCCAACATCCTTCTTTTTTGTTATACTTCTTTCCTACTCTGATCCTTAGAGAAGTTTGTGGGGGCAGAAAGATTAAAAAAAAATTACCATTATTTCTCTCAACTATTGGAGGGAGGATGTTATCTTGGAAATCCTATGTTTTCTAAGGCATCATTATATTTTTTTGGGAGCCATTTTGACTACTAAACCTTTCTTATACTCATGCTTATAATTATGAGAAAATGTGGATTACTTTTGTTTCCATTATTTATTACTTTTACTATTTTCTTTAGTAGTGGTGGCTACTACTACTCCCTAGCTCATATTCTTAGGTCATCTGAGATTATTAAAGTACATAAATTTTTTATTAAAACAAGGATGAACTTTCCCACTACATCTTCCTTTGCCTTCAATTAATTCACTTGTTGTATCAAGATCATAAATTTAGATTTTTACTTACATACTATCATGATTCCCTAATGCAATGAGAGGAATTTTATAATTTTTTATCATGATGGTGAGTAGATAGGTACTCGCTATGAAAAATATCTCAAATATCTCCCATGCTATGACCCTTAAGTCATATCATTTTATGGCCAATTGATGATGCCACTACAAGAAATATTCTCTTAGTAGCTTGCTAATAGAGACATATGTGTTACAAGTGTGGTTTCTATTGGACTAAAAGATCGACTTGTTAATGTCTGATACAACCACTACACTTGTAGAATCCATTGGAGGTGGTTAAGCCATGTCACAAACCTGAGCATTGTGTTGCACAACACAAGGAGACCAAGGGAACACACCTTGAAACAATCGCCCCAAACGCAAGCGAGGGGTTTGAACCTATGACCAATTTTTATTTTCTTGTATTTTCTACTTAAGGTATTATTTCTCTCATACCTAGGTTAGTCAGAAAGAAATGAATTGTGAATTTGTATTTTAGAGTTATTATAAGGGTCTAAATCTAAGGATTCTTTGTTCACTACATACTCTTTAGTGCCCAAACTTAGGCTATGGTTTGTTCCCTATTCACTTTTCCTTTACAGTTTATATATTTAGCCTTCTTATTACATTATTTTGGCTAAAATTGTATTTAATTTTTCCTAAAGTTCCCTTAGAAACATCATTGGTGTAGGTTATATTATTATAAAATATTTTTTAGTAGAAGGTGAACTAGAGGTGTTTTGTGAACTGAAATCCTTTCCTTTCCCTATGGTCTTTGGATTCTATTTATTTCCTGTGCTAGATGAATCTTTCATGTTCATCTAAGATGGAGTAGTAACAAGTGTTGAAGCTTTTAAAGGCATCAATGTACCCATCTGAATGAACTTAGATAGTTCTCACATGAGTGGAATGGCAAACTCATCAAGAGAAGGCATTTTATAGTTGGAGGTCATAGCATCCTTTCTAGCATAGAAGGCAGAAACAAAGAAAGAATAGTTCGGACCAAGCTTTGCAATAATAGAACGGATCAACTAGTTGTCTTTCTTTTCAATACCTAACTACTTTAGTTGAATCCTCAAGGACTTAAGCTTTGTGAAGATGTCCTAGATTGTGTCAAAATTAGAAGGATTAAGGCATATTAGCTCATTCTCTAACTAATAACTCTATTGTTTACCAAATAGAAGCTTAAGTTGTGCCCAAACTTCCTACAGTGTATTGTAAGACTCAACATGAAACATGAGATCAGGAGAGATATTCATGCAAAGAGTGCCAAAGGCCTCATCACATCTATTGAACAATTTCCTCTTTTCTGCAGCACCTGTAGGTTCAATTTTTTTACCCTTGGTGACTCAATATAACCCCAACTTCTTAATAGTGATCTTAATGTGAGACTTCCACTCGAGAAAATTAGAAGTAGTAAGAAGAGGCATGTTTCTTTTCTCCATGATTATGGAAATAGTACAGATCTAAGACAAGAAAAATACAATAATAGAGCCCAAAAATTGGAACTTAATACCTCTAAGAACAAGTATTGTGGAGCTCGGACCAGAGGAAGGCATAATAGGA
This sequence comes from Cryptomeria japonica, assembly GCF_030272615.1. NCBI lineage: Eukaryota > Viridiplantae > Streptophyta > Pinopsida > Cupressales > Cupressaceae > Cryptomeria > Cryptomeria japonica. The sequence continues at coordinate 623,275,407 of NC_081413.1, forward strand.
CTAGAACACACACTATTGACTTCAGAATGAAGAAATAAAAATATGGTTAAAAAACTATAAATAAGGACCCAAGATCTAGATAGAGCTCTAAATCATCTTTTCGGTGATATTTCATTTGCAAAAACTGGAGTCCGAATGGACAAGATATGCCCCTGGGAGTGCAAACAATAAATTATGACTTCAACTAGCAAAAAACACTACTAAATGAAAATATAAAAAAAAAGCCTCAACAAATTAATCCATCTCAGAAAGAGCTTTCCAATGATATATGGTTTGTTGAAAAACACTTCTATTTTCTCAAATTAGAGCAAAAAAACCATCCCCTTGTTAAATTGGCCTTGAGAAAAAAATTTACCCCCCCTTGTGGTGGGTCGGTGGCTCCCTAGCGGAGGAGTCATGCAACTCGTGCAGGAATGGAGCATGGCAAGCTGGGTGGTGGTGGAGCCTACGGGACCAAGAGATGGTGGGAAGTAAGCCGCTAGTGGTTGTTATTGACCCCTGACAGCTAGTAGTTGCCGCATCCATGAGCAGCTATGGCCATTGTAGTTCTAGGAGACCGCTAGTGGTTAGCAGACTGATGAAAGGTTAAAAAAACCATCACCAGTAAAAATATCTACTAAATAATTTTTTTATTTATTTTTAATGAAATTTGGTAATTTCATACCTATATGGCCTAATAGGTAAAAAATTTGCCTCTGATATTTCTATAACTAAAATAAGTTGAATTAGATATCAAAATTCATGGAATTGGCTTTTTGAATCCATCTGTGAGGTCCTTTTGGGTCCAAAAAGCTTGGAATTTTCAGGTACGCTCTTAAAAAAAGAAAAAACCTTGAACTTTGAACAATTTGAAAATGGACTTTGTATATTGGATTTTAGTGAAACGAAAGGCGATCTTCATTTTCTTGAGCCTTCTAGAACTAATTGTGTGATCCAAAGTAACCCAAGATGAACAATTTGTTGTGCAATCTAGAGCTCTAATACCATATTAGAATTCATGAAATGCAAATCCTGCAAGCCCAATTATCTTCCGCAACCTGTCACAAATAAGGAGAAAATTGAGAAAAAAAATAATTGAAGGTGGAGTCTACAAGATAGACTAAGAGTTTGAAACACAATACATGAATAATAGACTAATTAAAGCATAAAACTTTTAAAAATCTAAACATAGTTTTCTTTTTCCTATTTTGCATTATGCCTGGAGAGAAATATTAATTAATTAACTAAATACTAAATTATTTAATGAATTAATACAATGAATTGAATAATTTATACATAAATTATTTATTCCAACAATCTTAACATAGAATACAAACATTTTTCAAACTAGACAAGAAAATAAGAAATTGTGATGGCATATACAACTTGTTTTGATACAATTTTAACATCGATGAACTCCCACACCTCTATTTTACTTACGTATTCCTTGGTTTATCTCCCTTGCTCCACGCACTTGCTTCTCATGCCTCCATTCATCACCTAATTTGATTGCTACAATGTGAGCAAATGACAACCAGGGCTTCTGAGGGTTTTTATTGGCCATAAGGCATCCTATTAGTGAAAAAAATAGATGAATTTTGGTAGCCTCTTCTATTATTTTCTTTAACTTTTCTTCTTATATTTTATTTCTTTTAATTTTCTTTTATATTACTTAAAATTCATATTTTCTTTAGGTTTATTACCATTACCTTACTTGCCATAATATTTATAATTCATTTTTTCTCTATACTTTATTGTATATCAAATAGCCTTGACTCTAAGAGATCATGATAAGGGGAAGACATGGGATCTAAATCAATGAGATTTTTTTTGGTTGTGTACACTAGGTGTCTTGACCTTCTATTAACATTTGAGTTTAAGGTTCGTTCCCAATATAGGTTACAAGGTTACACATATAGGATGACAAAATTCTAGGAACTCATGAATTCTCTCACACATTTGTCATTATCCTACCAGCCTAATAAATATATAAATATAACAATTTGAATGATAAAATGGATACCATGAAATTAGCAAATTTCTAATATTTAAAAATTATTTTGAATTTTTATTTCAAGTTTAAAATCCATTATATTAATAATTAAGCCCATTTGAGCATCCAAAATAGTATTTGTGGACATAGTCTTATGTCTAGGATTTCACCTTCCTTCAAATTGCATTGTAATGAAAAAATATTAACACAAAATAAAATCTTTGTGTCTACCAAAGTGTAACAATCTTATAGATATTAATTTACAGTTAAAATTCTAATACTTTATATTAAAGAAATTCTATTTTTTCCCCTATTTTTAGAATCAACTAATTGTCCTCCTTGTTGTATATATATATCCGTTACACCTATAAAACAACTAGCCAAATGAAATGATTATCACCTCATATTCAAGTTATAATATTTATAGTTGTAAAACAGCTAGCCAAATGAGATGGGTTCACAATCACAGGAGGGTGCATGTAAAATTTGATTAATTTCTATGCCAGAGTCCACCACAATCGTCCACCTCTCACCTGCATGCAACAAAATACAAGGTAAAATTATTTGATGTGTGAAACTGGTCAAGATTTCCAAGAGGGAATTTGATATTTGTTCTTGGGTTAATACCAAATTTACATGTTATTCTTTCTAATTCTTCTCCTCCTACTTCTTCAAACAATAAAATAGTCCAAACATTTGTTTTGTACATTTTAGGGTAAGCTGAAAATGTACGGCTGTCTTCTAGTGTACTGCTTAAGTGTGTTTTTGGAATCAACTGTGCAATTTCAATAAATTGTATGTTGCTTAAGTGTGTTCTAGAATCAACTGTGCAGAGTTTAGTTTCAATGAATTGTATGTCGCTGTCTTCAGTCTTGAGATCAGTAAGCTAGAAATTTCAATGAATTGTATGTTGCTGTCTTCAGTCTTGAGATCAGTAAGCTAGAAATTTAGAAAGATATGTTTGTCATTTGCACGCTATTCTTTTTGAAAACAGTAATCAATAGAAAACCAACAAAATCAAGATTATTTATTAAATATTGTATTTTTGTAAAATTTTCCAAACCTACAAATAGAGTATAGATTGCACAAGATCTAGCTAGAAAATAAGACAAGCAAAACTTGCAGAAGATAAAAACAAAGCTGAAGGAATGAAAATTAAATTTCTTGTATTAAAATACTTCTCCGTAAATCATGGAAAATACAAGAAGTTAACTGTGCTAACACCCCCCCTTAAGTCTAAGTAAGGAGAGAGAGGCCTAATGAAAGTAAATAAAAGAGGAAAGAAGGAAAACCAAGTGGGAACAAAACCCCCCCTCAAAATAAACACTAACTCTGCATGACACGTAATATGCTTCAATTTCTTGCAACCAAAGAAGGTCTTGCAGAAAGTGGCTATTTGTGCCTTCACAAAGACGAGAAAGAATGTCAATACAGAATGTAGCAAAATGAATGTTGTAGTAGGTTCCCTGGAACAAATGATGCCTCTTCCTTTTGGATGATAGAAACCTCGAGTTGTCAAACTATTGAATTCCCACTCAAGTGAAATGTATGAAAGAATCAAGGTGAATGGTTCTGAAAAATACTCATGTTTCTCCAATCCGATGCTGAACTGCGACTCTGCCATACAAAATTCCAGAACAGTGACCACTGAAGTGTGAGGTTTGTTCAGGATGTGTAGAGATAGTAGCATGGAGTGGCTGAGAGAGAACAAGAGAATCCAAACCAAAAGAAGATGCAACTTAATGTGAGTTGACATCAGAAAGAAGACATGTGTCCTCAATATTATCATCATGATCAGAGAGAGATTCAACAAGAGGACAAGAATGAGCCTGCTGAAGAGAAGCTAAAGTAGCATTCGGAGAAGCCAAGATCTCTATCAAACTTGTAGTTGGAGGTGACTGAACATCTGCCAATATTGGAGGTGTGGAAAGAAGAGAAGCATGAGGAGATGTCACTGTGTAATCAAGACAATCAAGACTCTTTTAAAAAGCAATTTCCTCTTCAGTGTCATCGTCATACATAGGATATTCATCATTATCAAGGGAGAGAAGCCAAAGAGTGCGAGGGCACTCAATATGTGATAGAGCCCATCATATGTGGTCCCCAATAGTTAAACCAAGCAATCCCAAGACATGATCATTTCTACTTTCCCATGCAGATTTCTGCCAACAAGCATCTGGTTTGGGAATAAGGCCATATAAATGAGGCAAAAGATGAATCCAGCGACAATGCTTTAGGATTCCATTATGCAAAAAGATGATAGATGGATGATATCTAATTCCCATTTTAGACTAGACTATCCCCTTTTGGAACTTTATTTCAGTTCATTTTTTATACAAAAATACTAATAGATACCCCCAAAGCAATGAGAATTGCATTCTAAAACAACTCATAATTTCAATACCTGCAAAAAAAAATAAAAATGTTCTGCTCCTTTCTTCTAGTGGTAATTTAATTAACTACGTTTGAATTTTCAAGTTTCATAACAAATGGCATGCTCACCTTGTAACTATTCCTGGAGCCTTGCATTTGTGCTTACCATAAATACCTTCTATCAACTTGGCAATTATAATACTACAACTAAAGGAGTCCCTTCGTCTATTGAAACCTTTCTTCACATTTATTTGTTTGTTAATGTTAGCTATCAACTGGAGATTAACAAACCTTTCAACACATTTATTTGTTTGTTAATGTTGGCTCACAACTAGATATTAAATCATGGTACCATTTGATTCATATCTATCTTCTTTTCTACAATCTATTCTACAATCTAGCAATTAGAGAACTGTAAGCTTCAATTTATAAGCTATGTTTCATTGTGATCCATTATCTGTTCATTTCTGCCTCAAGGATGGACTTCACAAGCCATTTGTAACATTGTTTTACCTCTTGCGCGTAATCTGTTCCTAGGAGTTTTCATTATCAAAATGGTTTGATTTCATCTTCTGGATTACCTTTCAAACTTCCATATCAATCAAATTCAGGGAGGGCCAATTTAGAAGGATAAAATGTCCTCTCGAATGCCTTGCCTTTATCAAGATTGTGATGGGGTTCATCTTCCTTGATTATCCATTCACAAATTGCTGGATGTCACAAACCAATTTTATGAATATTTTGATTTAAATAACATTTGTCAGCACTTAGCACTCAAGAATGGCTTGAATATTTTGTGAGCCTTTTCTGATCGCAGATTTAGATATTATATGGCCTAATTAGTTCACTTCTGATAGAATTTGTGCTTACAAGCTTTGCATATAATGGGTGATCACTACGCTCTTGTGATGCCAAACACAAGTGTTGTTCATGTCCTTCCTGTCTTGAGTATGAATACATCATCTAGGAATATAAGCACAATATTGACTAAATATTTATGAAATACACTACTCATAAAGCTCATCGAGCACATAAATTTGTGTGGGGAATCAATTATTTCAAACTGGGGCATCGCAAACTTAGGTATCCATGCATCATTAAGAATGTTGTCTTATAAACATCTTCTTCTTTGATATGAATTGAATAATATTTAGGCCATATGTCACTCTTCCAAAATTCTTTTGGTCGTAAACTGGGGAACCACAAACTCATGAAGTCCATGAATCATTCAAAATATTGTCTTGTAAACATTTTATTCTTTTATATGAATGATAATAATCAGCCTTCAGGCCGTAACTCAATCTTTGGGAATAGTTTTTGGCCTTTGCAATTGACTAGAGAGGTCATTGTTACTTGGAAATGGTATGATCAACGACCTCCAGCTGCCATCTTTCTGTTCACAAATAACAAATAAGTTAATAGCACCAATGCACCACAAGATTAAACAGTTGAGAATATATAGGTTTCCTCCAATAGCTTTTACAATTGGACATTTGGCTCCGTTAATTAAGGAGTGATTATTTGGTATGTTCCGTTACAAACAAGTTCTCATTCAGGAACTAAATCGATTGGAACATTTCAAATTCTTTTTTGGTGCTATTCAAGGTAAAAATTCCTTTGAAACCAATATGCTTTCATAAATGGTCTTTTCTAATACTGAAGTGCCCATAATATGTGCCATATACATGTTGCATCTTTTCTGTGCCCATGTCTTAGTTTGCAGTATTAATACTTGCCTAAGAGATTTGGGTATCCTGAATCCTTGTACTCTCATCCAATTTGCTTTTATCATCGCAGCAATCAAATATATTTTTCATCATTGTTGATCTTAGCTCAAGGCTTCACAAACTAATCCAAGCCAACAATTGCATTGCATTCTCACGATGGTTGAAAATGGAAGTCCAATGTGTTGGCATATGATGGTGAAGTCTCACTACCGATAACTCCAAGTTACTATCATCCTCCATTCGTTAATCACCATGGTACATGCAGTAAACATTAAATCGCCATGGTACATGCAGTAAACATTAAATAAACTGCTGTTCTGATCTGTTATGCATGCATGAAGTTAAGACAGTTTCATTTCCTAAGTTAATGGGAGGTGATGTCCTCTACGTATATAAAAGTCCCAGTTCTCTTCCAATTCTCAGAGCTGGTTTGAGCATAACTCTCTTATGGGAGGGCCCAGAATCATGAGAGAAGGAGCTGGGTGTTAACTGTCGTAGCGGTCAGAAGGAGCCAGAACCATGAGAGAAAGAGCTGCTTTAGCAGTCAGAAAGAATTGAAGATTGTTTTAACCAGTCAAAATTGCTAATGGTGAAGCTGTAGCTTAAGTAGGGAGAGCCTGCATTGCCAATCATTGCATGAGGTTAGAAGAGATCAAAGAGTAAATTAAAGATTGAAAAATAGTCTGAAGAGCTTCGACGTTAGGAGAAATTTGATGCTGAAGTAGAAGACTCAAATCAGATTTTGAGTAATGTGACGAAATTGTTCTAGCAGTAGCTACTAGATAGAGCAACTAAAAAGAAGAAGAAATATCGGAGAAGCAAGGAGCAATGTTTAGGTGATGAAAGTTATTTTTTTCAGAAAGTGTATTGTAAATTTGTTTCTCAATCATGATAGTTTTGTGGTTATCTGAAACCACTTGTTTATTAATTTTTGTGGTCATTTAAAACCATTCGTATGTGAGATTTGTGCAAAGTTTGTGGTCATCTGAAACCAATTAGTGTGATGGTTCGTATTAAGTCAAAGACACTCCAGATTTGTATTGGTTGGGGATAAGGCGCAAAATCCCAAGGTGATTCAAAGAAGAGAGTCAGCCAATGTAGCCAAAGCTACAGTTGGAAGCATAAGTCATATTGTCAAAAGTTCAAGACATCGTTACCAAATGATTGAAAAAATGAAAGAGAGAAATGAGTTGCAAGGGTTTGTTGCAAAGATTTAATTTGTCAAAGATTTGAGATCTTATAGAGAGTCTCAGCATCAAGGGAATATGTTGGCATGTGATGCTGAAGTCTCACGGCCAATAAGTCCAAGTTACTATCATTCTCCATTCGTTAAACATTAAATAAACTGTTGTTCTGTTCTGTTATGCATGAAGTTAAGACAGTTTCATTTCTTAGGTTAGAGGGAGGTGATCTCCTCCACGTATGTAAAAGTCCCAGTTCTGTTCCAATTCTCAGGCTTTGCTGTTACCATGAAAACCTCTATAAAAGAGAGGAGTTGTAATTCATTTGATGCATCAATCGATAAAATCTATTTTATTTCGGTTTTATTCTTCTCCTTTGCTTTCACACTATAGTATTTATTCCACTCTGTTGGATATTCAGCTGAAGCTTCCCTTAGTATCTTTTGTGTCCTTGTACCCTCTTTGCTGTTACTCTATATCTATTAATCAAAAAAGGATAATATTGTTGTGACTATCTCGTCAAATAATAGGGAAACAGGGTGAATGAGATAATTACCTCAAAAGTCAATCATTGTTGCTTGATGCTCCATTCCCGGCTTTTCACTGGGGTTTATTGGCTGCTTCACTCAGTCATCGGTTGCTCTCTGATCGCACCAGTTACTTTTTTAGTTGTACATGCTTCTTGCAAACAATAGGTTTTTATTTTATTTTTTGGTCGTTGAAGATTCCGAGCAGTCTTGTAATTTTCAGCTCTTTTCACCGTAGTAGGCATAGTAGGCAATATAATTTCTGTCCCTCTCTTCAGCTCGGGGCATCGCTTAACCTTGCTTTGGTGTGTTAGGGTTAAACTACATTTTTCATTTCTTTACTCCTGCCTTTCTTGTTGATTTTAAATCTGTTGTTCACAAAATTTTACTGTGTGGATCGTTTCTGCTACAGGCTTTGGTGATAGGCTCTATCACCAGCCTAACTGTATATAGGTCAGATAAGTCTTGAACCAGTTCAGATTCAGCCTTTTGTCCTTATTGTATCCTGGGACGCACTTCAGGAGATGTACACATTCTCTCATTTTCCTCTACCATCTTGTCTGCATGTGTTTCCTCATTATAGATATGCTCAGACAAATGTTTTTCCTTTACTAACTTTTATATTTGATCAAGAGTTGACCTGCTTAGCTACAGGCAAGAAAATACATTTTACCATATGAAGGGAGAAGAACCCATGGTCATCTATTTGTTTCTTAGATGTTCTTTTATTTTATTCTAGAAAATGAAAAGCCTTGACTATAATTCTTCTCTCTATTGTATATTGTAATATCATTTGATCACAATGACCGTTGGTTGCATTAAGATTCAATCTTCTAAAGCAATGAATTCTTTTCTTGGAATTTGTGTTTCTCTTATCAACTTCTACTATGATTTACAATATGTAGAAATACAAGAATTTAAGTTTATTGTATGTCAGCGTGATTATGTTTGGTACAGCATGCCTTTTATCGGCTAGTTAACCCTGACTATTCAATTTTTGAAGTTGGAGTTAAGCAATTTTTTAATTTAAATAAAAAAATTTATAGGAACAGAATATTTATAATATTACTTTTGTAACTAGGATGGATTAATTTTTGGACATTTAGTTAATGGTGATTTCATTGAAAATAAAGACATGTATCAAAGTGGTTTTTTATTGGGATTTTATTTTCAATTTTTTTAATAGATATCCATATTCTATCAGTCAAAACTAGCCGTGCACTGTCAAAATCTCGTTAAAAAAATCAAATAACAATAAATTGACTTACAATTGTGGAAACAAATGAATATCATATGTTAACAATACACAGAAACTTACAATGGACATATTTTTAACAATACATACAATGGACATCATTCTTCCAGCTATAAATCCCCTATGTTACAATGGACATTAATTTGTCCAGCTATAAATCTCCTGTGCAATCAGCTTTTCTTAATACACTATTTTCCATTCAAACTAGCAATCTTCTTTTGAATCAATGGTTTCTCATTCAGAAGGGAAAGGACAATAAAATACTTGAAGAGGCTTCCATTTGGCCTAGGTCTAACAGACTGTTGGATTCCATCAACAGCAAATTAAAATACATTCCATACCTCCTAGTAACTAATTTAATTATTTAAGTCATATCTTTGTACATTTTTCGTATGCTAATTCTTTATACTTGTAAAAAGAAAAAAAACGATTCCTTACGGATAAAGAGATCTCGAACTTTCATTATATTTAAAACATAGATCCAAGCAGAAAATCACATCTATTACAAATAAGGCAGTGAAACCAGAAAATTAACAGATTCTTATATAAAAATAAATAAAAAATAAAGCGTAATAGCTACTATCATGGTTGCAGAAAGAAATGACCATCCATCGATATTGAATTCGCCAAGCATCTCTTAGAATGATTCAGCAATAACCTAATTTGTTTAAAATTGGTGCGAAGACCTATAATGCTTTTGTTTTCTTCAATTTCATTCCAACGCACAGAAATACGGACTGTGTACCATGACATCTGGTTACACACAAAGAATAATTCCAACAATAATAATTCTATACGCTTCTCAACGACCTGGATAAATGTGGTCATAAATCTTAAAGCTACTAGATCTAAAAAAATCAGTCTTTGTGGGAAATTAATATATACAGGACGTAACAAAATCGACAGGGTTTTTAAAGGAGAGTTGATGCCGAGAAGGGATTTTGCATTGGAGATGTGAATGGCCCAACAAATTTTAAGAAAATTAGATGGCTTAAATACCGGCCGAAATATTGGGCACACCCAAGAGTGGGTGATGAATTCCGAGGGATTATTTTTCATTCCCCACTATATTTCTCTTTAGTAAAACAAAAACAACTTTTTATTCGTATCTTGGTTGATCTTGATAGTTCGTATCTTGGTTGATCTTGATAGGGCCATTTAAGGTCCTTGTTTTGTAACGTTTTCTTGTTTTACCTCCTTGACGTTAAAAAATCAAAGATTTAATAAATTAATTTTTATAAGACAATTTGATATAAATTTAATGTCAGAATTTTTATTAATCTAAATTAAGATTTGCATAATAATTTGATTCTCTTTTCATAACATCAAGATTTATGTTAGTAGTTATCTCAAAGAATACATACACCCTCATAAAAAAAATCACTCATTAAAGAATGAACAAGCACATTTTATGAGTATTTATCCCTACAATATTAGACATTTGTTCTTAAATAAGCATCCATTGTAAATACATATTGGTTAAAGAACATGCATATTTTAAAAAATTTTTGGTCAATAAAGGTAGAGCCAAGTAGTTTTACATTCATTAACATATTCAAATACAAAAAAAATGGTGTACGAGCAATATCAACTAGTCATTAAAGGTCCAAAAAGAAACTAAGTTCTAATCAACAAAGATTAAACATAGCTTGAAATGCCTCTATTCATGGCTTTCCAAAGTGTTTTCAGCTTGACCACCACTTCTACAGAGCGAAGGGCAGCCTCTACCTTTGCCACGACCTCGACCTCGTCCATGGCTACCCGCTCCAATTTGACCCCTGCAAGTGTGCCCTTGGCCACGAACTCCCACATTTTCCATTTGAGATTTTGCCAGCCCATCACCATTTCCATTACCACCTTCAACTACATATTGATTTTTTGCCAACCCAACTCCACTATTCTCCTCATTTGGCAAAATCTTTAAAAATCTCCTCTTTATCCTGGTCGAAGGACATATTGGTCAGAACCCTCCATTTGAGATAATATGTTGCCACATTAGCAAATTCCCTATGACTCTTGAGTGCAGGTCCTTTTGGGTCCAGAAGAAGAGGGTAGAAAGTTTTGGTGTCTTCGAGTTCACTCAAAGCATCAAGATCTCCTAGTCTAGGCTAGCCAACACCCTTCAATGAATATTTTAAAGTTATTTCTAACCTGCCAAGCAATTCTGCCTCAAACAGTTCCATAGCTAGAGCTTTAACCTCATCTTTAGAAATGTTGCAATACAGGAAAGAGATGACAAATCTGGATGAGATCTGCGTATTATCTTGCGAATACTCTTTCCTATCAAGATGAATTTGTCTGAGTACCATTTTAGTTGCCAAAATCACTATAGGGTTGACTGTGCGAAGAATTCACTTAAGCCTCAAGTCCAAATTCTCCTTAAAGGTGCATTGTCGATTAGGAAAAGTTAAAGAAGTTGGAGTGTTGACCCCAAAACAGGCTACTAGGTCCAAAAAGATTATTATGACGATTCTGGAAAGGGTCCTCAGAGGATTCTGCCATCATCAAGAAAATAACGAGAGCTCAATTTTTCCAGATGAGATGGAAAAGGATTGATTCTATGGAAATAACTTATCCAGGAAGCTAGGAATAATGCTTATGACAGACGACACCACATGTTCTGCATCATTAATGAAGACAGCCAACATCTCCTTGCATACATGCCATCTTGAAATAAAAAGCACTTCAACAGAATGACAGACAAGATAATTTAAAGCATTAACTACTCCATCCAAATCAAGTATATAACAAGGCAAGTGGGCTATAAAGTCACCATCAATAAAGCATATATGACCTTGCTCAAGGATCAAAACAATTTTCTTATATTTTATGAGATCCTAATTTTAAACACCTTGGTAGCGTTCATGGTGCATTTAATGAGTGCTACCCTACCTCACTTAGAGAAAAATTTAGCCTTATGCCAATTTTATAGGCCCTCCAACCTAAATAACAACATTAGCTCCAGTTGCCAAAAATAGTTAGCCTCTCTCAGAAAGAATGAGAAGAGAGGACCCACAAGTATAACTCAGGTAGAATAAGCACAAAGAGGAATCCACATCAGTGAAAGGTTTTACTTGCTATTATGGAGTTTATCATGCTTGATGGTAGATATACTAGGGTTTATAGCTACCACTTTGTTCTGCTAAATCATTTTAGGCACAAGGATAATATTTCTCTTCCCTACTATCTTTTTTGCTCCCTTAACGTGGTGATTAAGGATGACATTTCCAATCCCCATATTAACCCAGCAATCCATGAAGGCTTGATGGTGATTCTCTATAATCATATCAAGAACACTACCGTCCAGATGAATATTGCAGAGATTTCAAACTCAGATGAAGATTTTGACGAGTCAGGAGAGGAAGAAGGTGATAGCTATGATATAGAAGAAGAGACTAAAGATGACCTCCAAATGGCTAGATCAAACAGATGAAAAAAAAAACACCGCAACAGGGGAGACAAAATAGAGGATTTGCTAAAAATAAACAAAGAGGGGAGTATGATAGTTGGAATGAGCAGGAGGAAGGGACTGAAAATGAAATGAACACTGGAAGCGAGGAGGCTCAAACCCAGGTCTGATTTGAAGTAGAAGAGTGTCATGGAGGAGGAAAGGACAACGAAAGATGATCAAAACAATGAGGAAAGAGAGGTTAGTCTGGAGGTCAATCTTAATACCATGGACGAAGAACTTCAAACAAGTGCTCAACTGGATTCAAAAGGAAATCGAGGGCATAAAAGTCAAGAAAGCCCATGAAGCTGGGAAAATTGACACCTTACAGGCTCTAGGTTCTGAAATATTCAATTACCTCCTAGAATGTCTTAATGAGCTAATGAAGGCGATTAGCAATGCAGAGGAGATTATAAATGCCAACCACAATAGTTTTACTTGCCTGGAAAATAGAGCAGATGCTACTGATCACAGATTGGATGGTATTGAGAACACACTTAAAAAAATTGGGGAACAGAGCCACAGGATCCTAAAGGCTACCTTGGTGAGCATGAAAACCCTCGTCCGCAAGTTGGAGAGCTACCAAGGGGAAAAGGCTGTGGAGGGTATTTTTGAGATCAAAGATGACACCCCTGAGGATAAGGAAATTGGGCTCGGAAGAAGAACTAGAGCTAGTACTAAAAGGATGCAGAACCAGAGCAAAGAAATAGAGGACATCAAGCGGGCTGCAAAAACTATGGATTAGTTGGAGCTAGAAGCAGTGGAGATGCTTCAAAATTTGACCTAAGCCCAAGCTTTTGTCGATCATTTTTGGTTTTTAGTCTATTCTGATCTCTTACTTGATGGCGTTTTGTATGCCAGTTGTCTTTTATTTAGCTACTATCTTTTGTTTAGTTGTGCGTTAATGCTTATCTTTTGATCTTCCTTCTGTATTGGGTTTCAAGGCCCCATCAAAACCTATTTTTCCTCAATCAAAAACAAGCAAATAGTAGTAACATCAAGTAGCTTATTATTTCACAATATCACTACTATTATTTGATTTGGTAGTGGTACCTGTTAGGATAACCAGTGGACAACTGAGAGGTTATCAACAAATTATATTAATCAAACCACTTTATAACCTTTAACCAGAGCACATACACATTGAATACCAGAATAGAAGAACCAGATACCGGTAAGCAATAAAACTTAAGAATGAAACAAAGAATTAACATAATGCAGCCATACCACATAACACCATGATTTGTACATTGAAAACTCGATAAAGCGAAAAACCATGGTTGGAAGCCTACCCGCAGTCAGATGATACTTTTGCAGAAAGTATGTGATACAATAAGGAGCCTGCACATGCAGGAAGGCATACTGCCTAGCGCATACCACTCATTACAAACCAGACTCACTGACTACAGAGAGGTTATAACCACCTCACGATAATTGGACAACAATCTAGAAGAATGAACTGCCAGTGATAGCATCTACTATGCCAGATTACCATCTTGGTTAAGCTCAATACTGGAGGCCTTTGACCTCTTACATAAAACCAATTCGATCACCTACGATCAACCAAATCTCCTTCGCATATGATATTTCATTCCATGACCATGACCATTACAACCATGATCTACAATGAGATATTACATCAATTTATACAAACCCTAGGGCCTAAACCAATTAGGTCAGCCACCTAAAAGACATTACAATAAGATCATTACATACATCCATATTAGAATGATATGTCATGGCAGATTTAGACCAAAACAACATTAACCAATCCATAAAACATCTCGGTAACATGTAGAGAACACGTTAACATGATACTGGTCCATAACCTAGATAGGTACCGGACCTAATTTGGGTCCACCACACCAAAACGATGTCTCCAATCAGTCGAGGCATGATCAACGATCACCTTCTACATCCTGAATTCCATCTACAAGCTGCACCAACACCACTTATGCATCCTGTCACAGATTCTCAGTAAAACCTCTGCCAGTAAAACCCTAAACCCTTATCAATAACACTTGTTCTTCTACGGGTAACCAAAACCTATCTGCGGGTAACCAACCATAACAGCTAGTATTGACATCAAGGACAAAACATCAATTCAACACATAATCAATTCCTTCATATTGCCAACAATGTCTCAATTTGGCATTGATGGAAATACTAGATGTGAAAAAGAAAACATCTAAGTGTTAAGAAATGCTAAACATTTCTCATAGAAGATATAGCAATGAAAAACTAAGAAATCCTAGCAACTCCCCTTGAGGAGTGCAGTCTGATATGAAACTAATCTCAATCCCATAAACATTATTTTTCACATATAACTCTCCCCCTTTGACATCAATGCAAAAGATATGACATAGATATCAAAATTTTGTGAATCTCAAAGCTGACTACTCCCCCTGAGTAGTAGCACCACTACATCAATCCAGAGCAAAGGATAAAGCTGATGATGCATACCACACTGATGCCAACCTACATCACTTAAGTCTCTTCTTTAGGGGTAGATACCCCTAGCCTGTCTCTCAAATATTAAAATGATTCCTTAGACAATGGTTTAATGAATATATCTGCAATCTTCTCTTTAGTGTTCACATAAACCAATTTGACTTCCTTTTCGTCCACCTTGTCTTTCAGAAAGTTATATTTTATTAAAATGTGCTTAGTCTTAAAGTGAAATACCAGATTCCTAGACATGTCAATAGCTACAGAGTTATCACAATAGATAACTACTGGTTCACTATAATTTTCCTTGATATCCTTCAACATTTTCTTCATCCACAAGACTTGAGTGTAATTAGTTGCTATTGCAACATATTCAGCTTATGTAGTAGATAAAGAAATGCATGACTATTTTTTGTTGATCCATGAAACCAATTTCTTTCCAAGAAAGAAAGCTCCACCAGAAGTCCTCTTCTTATCATCTATATCTCCTACACAATCAAAATCTGTATATGCCCGTAAAGTGAAGTTATCATCTCTAGAATACCATAAGCCATATTTTGTTGTTCCTTGCAAATACCAGAATATCCTCTTTACTACACATTCATGATTTTCTTTAGGATTACTTTCATATCTTGAAACAATACTTATTGCATTCATAACATCTAGTCTAGTCTGAATTAGATACAACAAACCACCAATCATAGACCTATACCTTGTCGAATTTACCAGTGCAGATGTGTCTTTGATAGATAATTTATCACTTGTCACCATAGAAGTACTTACTAGTTTGGAATTATGCATAAAAAACTTCTTCAACAATTTCCTTAGATACTTAGTTTGATAAATAAAAATAATTTTATCAGTTTGAGTAATATGCAAACCTAAGAAGAATCTCATCTCACCAATCATGGACATTTCAAATTCATCGTTCATATTATTAGAAAATTTCATGCAAAATTTATATTCACCTCCAAAAATGATATCATCAATAAATACTTCAATAATCAAAACATCATCATCAGTGATCTCGTAATATAAATTACTGTCAGCGCTGCCATTAGTAAAACCAAGCTTCAAAAGATATTTATCCAACCTTGTATACCAAGCTCTAGGAGCTTGTTTCAATCCATATAATGCCTTCCTTAACCCGAAAACCATATCTTTGTTATCTGTTAGTGAAAATCCATCACGTTTCTCAATGTATACTTCTTCCTCAAGTTCGCCATTCAAAATGCACATTTAACATCCATTTGATAGACCTTATAGTTCTTGTATGCTGCATAGGCAATAAATAGTCTAACAACTTCAATTCTAGCTATTGGTGCAAATGTCTAACCTTATTCCTTACAAGTTGGCCATCCAGTCTAACCTTATTCCTTACAAGTTGGCCATCCTCATTTAGTTTAGTTCTAACAAACCATTTAGTTCCAATAGCATTCTTATTTTTAGGCTAGGGAACTAAGTTCCTAGTGTTATTCTTCTCTACCTGCTCTAATTCAACTTCCATAGCCTTTAACCAATGTTTATATTTACAAGCTTCAATAACAGATGTCGGTTCATTTTGAGAAATAAGACATACCTCTTCATTTGCCAGTCTTCTTCTTGTCATAACTCCCTTGTTCCTATCTCCAATGATTTGATCTTCAGAATGATTTAATCTTACATACCTTGGTGTCTTCTGAACTTCAGGTTCACTATTTTGATCATCATTCACAGTTGAATTTTCTTATTATACTGGTGTAATTGTCTCAGTGTCTTGTACTGGTTGAGGCATGGCATGTTTAGTTATGATCATTTCCACTACTGGTTCTCTGTCATATGATATAGATTGATCTCTGTATTGCTCATCCACTTTCACATTTGTGCTCCCCACAATTTTCTGCAATCTTTTGTTATAACATCTATATGCTTTTCTCTGAATTTAATATCCAAGAAATATCCCTTCATCACATCTAGGATAAAACTTCCCAATTGAATCATCCATTTGATATAACATTTACTTCCAAAAAATCTAAAATATTTAATAGTAGGTGTACGTCCAAATCATAATTCATAAGGGGTCTTACCAGTTTCAGCCTTGATACGAACTCTGTTGAATGTGTAGACTCCTGTACTCACTGCTTCTCTCTAGTAGATGTGAGGCAATTTGGCTTCTATCACCTTGGTTCTTGCTGCATCCAAAATGGTTCTATTCTTCATTTCCACTACTCTATTATGTTGAGGAGTCCAGGGTGCTGATAATTATCTCCTAATTCCATTTGTCTCACAATAACTATTAAATTCATGAGAAGTGAACTCACCGCCTTGATCTGATCTCAGACATTTGATTTTCAACCCAGTTTTTGTTTCCACCTTTGCTTTGAAGATCTTGATTTTCTCAAAAGCTTCAGACTTCTCCCTTAGAAAAGTCACCCACATCATTCTTGAATAATCATCAATTATTAGCATGGAGTATATATCACCTTGAAAGCTTCTTGTCCTTGCTGGACCACATAAGTCGGTATCAATCAAATCAAGCACATCATTAGATTTATAATGTATGCTCTTAAAAGAAGTTCTAACTTGCTTTACCAATTGACATTCCTTATATACTGGATTATGATGCTTTGTAATCTTAGGTATATCTCTAACTGCCTTTGTTGAAATGATCTTAATAATACAATCAAAATTAACATGACACAACCTCTTGCTGTAACCAACTTTCATCAATATGAGCAATCAAACATGTCTTATTACAAGTGTTCAAGTGAAAGATATTACCTCTAGTCTGAGTACTAGTTGCAATCTCCAAACCAGTTTTGTTAATGATTTTGCATTTTCTATTTTTGAAATGAAGTTGGAATCCCTTATCCACCAATTGACCAACACTTAAAAGATTATGCTTTAAACCTTCTACATAATTGACATTATCAGTATTATGCTTTCCATCTAGAGAAATAGTACCTTTACCTTTGATCATACATGCTTTGTCATCTTTAAATCTGACTTGACTGCCATTGTATTCTAGCAGGGACAAAAGTTTCTTTTATCTCCAGTCATATGATGTGAGCATCCAATATCAATTACCCATTCATCCTTGTCTTATACTTTTTCTGCAAGGGCCTTTTCTTCATTCTTGATAGCCGGTTCTGGTTCATCTTCCTTGAAAGAATAGAACACCCATTCCTTTCCATTGCCGAATCCACTAGCAGAGTCTCCTACCGGTTCATCATCTGATCATCACTTACTGCTTCCTCATCTTCTATGTAGCATTGTTTATTTTTCTTGAATCTATATCTGATCTGATTAGGCTTAAATGATTTCATAAGTCTTTCTTCAAATCTTGCATTCCTTTCAGGACATCTAGATGCAAAATGACCAAACTTATTACATGCAAAACATTTAAAAGGTTCATTTTCTTCATACTTACTTCCTGTCGGTGCTTTAGGTACTCTTTTAGCAAACAAGGCTTCAAGTTGCTCAAATTATTCATCCTCTTTTCTCATATCTTCCAATTCTTTTGCATATAGGGCTTTCCAATCACTTTTACCGATAGATAATGATGCATGAAAAGCAGGTTCATATTTTGCAGCTCTAGATGGTCCAAATTCTTCAAGCTCAAAATCATATAATTTCCCAATCAAAATGTCTCTGTTAACTTAAGTGTTTGCCATTGTTCTCAATTCATTAATTGTAGTATCCTTCATTTTGTAAGTCAGTGGAAGGGCTCTCAAGACTTTGGAAACTATTTCATCATCACTTAGAGATCCTCCACAACATTGAATTGCCATGACAATCTCATTTACTCTTTCCATAAATGTAGCAATTCTTTCATTATCTTCCACCTTCAAGTTCTCATATCTTACCTGGTAACCATTAAGTTTAGCAATTTTGACAGTAGGGCCACCTTCATTCAGAGTTTTTAATTTATCCCACATAACCTTTGTAGATGATTTATTAGTCAATCCAATGATTTACTGATCAGTAAGTGCACACAGGAGGGCTTCCCTAGCTCTGCAATCATTTTCAATATTCTTGTCCAAGTCTGCAGGAGTAGGATTGCCAGACACTAGATCATAAGGTGTATATCCTTTCTTAGTGATCTCCCAAATATCCTTGCCAAGACATCTAAGATGAGTTTCCATTTGGATTTTCCATATCCCATAGTTTGGTCCATCAAGCTTAGGGATTTTCCTTCTGAAAATAGTTGCCAATGGATTTGAAGTATTAGTTGCCATAGGATCCACCTCAAGCAGTTAAGATTCTTTCAAGAGAGGACCAAATCTCTGATACCAATTGTTAGGATAACCAGTGGACAATTGAGAGGGCGGGTGAAGCAGTTGTCAACATATTATATTAATCAAACCACTTTATAACATTTAACTGGAGCACATAAACATTGAATATAGGAATAGCAAAAATAGATACCGGTTAGCAATAAAAATTAAGAATGAAACAAAGAATTAACACAATGCAAACATACCACATAACATAATGATTTGTATATGGAAACCTCGGTAAAGGGAAAAACCACAGTGGGAAGCCTACCCACAGTCAGATGATACATCTATAGAAAGTATGTGATACAATAAGGGGCCTGCACATGCAAGAAGGCACACTGCCTAGAGTATACTGCTCATTGCAAAGGAGTCTCACTGACTATAGAGAGGTTATAACCAGCTCGAGATAATTGGACAATAATTCAAAAGAATGAACTGCTAGTGATAGCTTCTACCATGCCTGATTACAGTCTCGATTAAGATCAATACCGGAGGCCTTTGACCTCTTACATAAACCCAATTTGATCATCTATGATTGACCAAATCTCCTTCACATATGATATTTCATTCCATGATGATGACCATTACAACCATGATCTATAATGAGATCTTACATCAATTTATACAAACCCTAAGGCCTAAACCAATTAGGTTAGCCACCTAAAATATATTACAATAAGATCATTACATACATCCATATTACAATGATATGCCATGTAGGCTTTAGAGAAAAACAATATTAACAGACCCATAAAACATCTTGATAATGTGTAGAGAACACGTTAACATGATACCGGTTCATAACCTCGATAGGTACCAAACCTAATTTGGGTCCACCATGCCAAAATGAT